>NC_141146.1:119661393-119961393 GCF_053477565.2 Lygodium microphyllum
ACTACGAATGCTCGAAGATGTACCTGAAGCAACTCATAAATGCAAGTTTATGTCTGGTCTACTTGGACATTTCTATGCGGAAGTCAATATGTTCAAGCCAACAACCCTTGAAGATGCAATTTCCTTGGCCCATGATATTGAAGACAAAATTCGCGGACGAGACAAGCGACCACAACAATTTCCCACTAATGGTAACTTTGGTTCCAAACAATTCAATTCAAATTTTCGAAGATTTAATCAAACTCGTTTTCTTCCATCTTCATTCTGTAAATCTTGGACACGACCACCTTCCTTGCCATCAAACACAAATCCAAACCCTAAGCCATCTCCATAGTCTAATCCCAACATTCCTAAACTTCCTGCCATTACCAATAATGTATCCAAAGCAAAACTCATAGTTTGCTAAAAATGCCATCAACCTGGACATCTAGTAGCCAATTGTCAATCCAAAAAGCCATCTGTTCCATATCAATTATCTGGGAGCAATAGAAGATGAAGGACGTGAGGAAATGCCGGACTTTACGGAAGATGATGACGACATTGATACTACTTCGGATACTTTGCCAGGCATGCCAACTCCCCATTCTTTATTAACAATGAAATGTTTTGTGCATGGTAAAGAAAATACTATTTTACATGATGATAGGAGCACGCATGACTTTATTTCTGCAAAATTAGTCAGAGGATTAAATTTACAAACTGTTTCTACACATTATCGCATCAAGGCTACATTCCTAGTTACGAGATATAATGGAACACAAGAGGTGCATAGTTTACAAATTAAAATTGGTGATTATATTGAATGAAGAAATTTCTTAGTTGTACCTTTGCAGTCTAGTGACATTATCTTAGGAATGCCTTGGCGTCATCAATACAATCCTAATATAGATTATTCTACGCATTTAATTAAAATTTATTTTCAAGGAAAACAAATCACACTGTATGGTATGCACACTTTCAATAAATTTCCATTGCTTACTCATACTCAGGCTAAATGTGCATTACGTAAAAGTAGCAAATCCTATTTAATATGGGTGAATGAAATTCAAGCTAAAGAAAAACAGATGCATCCTAGGCATACACAATTTCTTGCCCAATCTCAAGATTGTTTTGCTGTTGATTTACCACTTGGACTACCACCTTCACGTCCTGAAGATCATAAGATAGATTTAATTCCTGGAACACAACCGCCATGTAAAGCACCAATAGACATAACCAAATTTAACACAAAGAAATTCAAAATCAAATAGAAGAATTACTTAACAGAGGATTAATTCGACCTAGTAGTTCTCCATTTAGTGCACTTGTCTTATTAGTGAAGAAGAAAAATAATACCTATCGCATGTGCATTGATTATCGTGCCCTAAATAAAATTACTATTAAGAATAGATACCCGATTCCTAGGGTAGATGATCTTATGGATAAGCTACAAGGATCTGCCATATTCAGTAAGATAGATCTTAAATCTGGATATTATCAAGTAAGATTAGACAAATCTGATATATTCAAAACTGCCTTTAGAACACAATTTGGACACTATGAATTTTTGGTTATGCCTTTCGGTTTAACTAATGCACCAACCACATTTAGTCGTATGATGAATCACATATTCTTGAAACATCAGTATTGTGTCATTGTTTTCTTTGATGACATATTAGTTTTCAATAAAAATGAGAATGAGCATTATGAACATTTGTCTTTAGTTTTTCAATTGTTAAAAGACAATCAATTATATGCTAATCCCAAAAAGAGTGAATTCTTCCAAACAGAAATTGAATATCTAGGACATATTATTTCATCAGAAGGTATTAAAGTCGACCCTAAAAAGATAGAAGCAATTTTAAATTGGCCCATACCCAAAAATGTGCATGAATTACGTTCTTTTCTAGGTCTTGCTAGCTTTTATAGAAAGTTTGTGAGGAATTTCTCATTACTTGCATTACCTTTGACAAAACTTTTAAAGAAGGGTATTGTGTATAACTAGTTTAACAATCAACAAAAGTCCTTTGATTTGCTGAAACATGCTTTAACTCATGCTCCTGTATTACAATTACTTGACTTCAATAGACCATTCTTCTTAGTAGTTACTGACGCAAGTGGATCTGGAATAGGAGCAGTCCTTATGCAAGATTCTCATCCCATAGCCTACTCTAGCTGCAAACTCAAACCATCTGAACTTAAATATTCTACCTATGACAAAGAATTGTTAGCTGTAGTACAAGCCTTACGTCAATGGAAAAATTATTTAATGGGATCTAAATTTATGATCAAAACTGACCAACAAAGCATTAGACATCTCCTTAGTCAACCAAAAATATCTGACCGACACATTAAATGGGCCGCTTTTATTCAAAGTTTTCATCCCCTTATACAATATCAACCTGGAAAAGAGAATGTTGTTGCTGATGCTTTGAGTAGAGAACATATAATTCAAAATATTTCTGTGATATCATTAGATTTCCTTATTCATATGAAAGATACTTATCACCAAGATCCTACTTTTCAAGTTGATTGGAATAAACTAGTTGCAAATAATTGGATTCCTATTGATTCATTGTCTTACAATAATGAATTCACATTTTATGAAAAAAGATTATGTGTGACAGTTCCATTTCAATCATTTGTTTTGCATGAAATTCATTGTCCCTATATCAAGGTCTTAGAGGAATTATATCTACTTTGCGTACATTGATTGAAGATTTTTATTGGCCACATATGGACACTGATGTATCTAACTTTGTATCTGAATGCTTAATTTGTCAATAAGTTAAAATACACCATGGTAAACAATATGGTTTACTAATGCCATTATCTATTCCATCACGACCATGGGAACAGATTTCAATGGATTTTATCATTGGTCTACCTAACACTAAAGCTAACCATGATATGATTTGGACTGTTGTAGACAGGTTTAGCAAAAAAGCATATTTCATTCCATGCAAGAAAACTTTAACTGCATCTCAAGCTGCTCAATTGTTTTTGAAAACAGTTTTCACTAGTTATGGTTTACCAAAAGTCATTATTTCTGATCGTGATTCTAGATTTTGCAATAATTTTTGGATTACTTTGTTTGCTAACTTAGGAACAAATATTGATTTTTCATCTACATTCCATCATGAAACAAATGGTCAAACAGAAGCTACTAACAGTACTATTTTAGATCTTTTGCGTGCTTATACCATTTCAAAACCACACACATGGGATACATATCTACATTTACTTCAGTTTGCATACAATAACACACCACATACATCTACAAAGAAAGCACCATTTGAAGTTATTTATGGATATCGATTGCCTACACCTGTTGCATCATTATCAAACAAAATTAAAACTGCTGATGATATTGCTAACGTACATGCTACTATTTTTGATGAAGTTAAAGATATGATTGCCAAAGCCTAGCAATCATATACAAAACAAGCAAACAAGAAAAGACAGGCTATGAATTTTAAAGTTAATGGTTATGTTTGGTTACGAATACAAAAGCGAAGATTACAAAGTATAGATAAACACCCAGTTATCAAATTAGCACCTAGATATTATGGACCATTCAAGATTATACACAAAATCAATGACAATGCATTTAAACTAAAATTACCACAACATTGGAAAATCCACAACACCTTCCATATCACTTATTACGACCTTTTAGAGGCCAACTACCTGTACACCCTGTCTATGAAAACCCTCCTTTGCTGGATGATGAAACTGAAATCCTTGAGCCTGAAACTATTATAGATACAGATTTTATGACCACTAGAACAGGCTGTAGATATTCTAGATATTTGGTCAAGTTTAAAAATCATCCTGTTGAAGAGGCCCAATGGATGCACGCTAGAGACTTAAGTGCTTTCCCCACACTGCTAGCTTCACATTGAGCTAATAGCAATTGAGGACAATTGCTATCCCACCCCGGGGGTATGATGCCAGGAGACATATTCCACGGTGGATTCCATAAAATTTTATTATTGCCAGGGCTCATACACAAAGTGGACTCTTTGTGCGAGAAGTCGATGGGGACGCCTATCCTTTTCGGGTGTTTTGTTAATTTTATGTGTACGTGGGTGATTCCATAGTTGGTGATTCCGTAAAATACATATTTAAATTAATAAACATTTATGATTTTAGAGTGCACACTCGTAATAAATTAAGGATAGGATTGATTTCTAACCAATTTATTTTTGTAGCGTAAGACTGCTAGATATTCACTTTTGTCCGTTTAATTGTATTATTTTTCTAACAATTGTGAATGCTTCAGTTGATGTGTAGAGCAAGCAGCAGTGGTAGTGGGAAGCATTGGAGGATAGCGTGTATTCAAATTATCATCAATTTTTTATGGACACATATCTTAGGCATGGCACCTATATTTTGTCATGCTTATTTATTAAAGTGATTTATTATTTTTGTATGCGCATAGGCGCACGATTAAAATATTTGTATTGGACAGTGTATTTGGGTACCGCTTGACTTCTTGGGCGCCCAATAGCTTTAATTCTTTAGTGGCACAAAAGCAAACCCAAAAGCAAAAGCATGTTATTTTGTAAATTGGGCTATTTCTTGAGCTTGAAGATGAATAATATATAAAATACATGCTTTGTGGAGCGCTCACACAAGGCATGGGGAGAGATTGCACCCAATTGGTCTCTTGTTCATGTCGTGCAAGCTTTCTTCATTGGTTTTTGTGTAAAAAGTAGAGTTCTTTTGTTCTTGGGGACCTTCTGACGCTCACTACGTGCGCATACGGCGATCGATCTGTGCACCAAATATAGCAAATCAATCTTTTATCATTGCTATGAGTATGCGATGTACTCCTAAAGAAATGCACAGCTTTTTGTCTCATTAGTCGAATATTATGGACCATTTATGACTGCAATGGATGAAAGAGCATTGCCATTGATGAATCTATTGTCCTTTAACTATCTATTTATTTGGAGTGATTCATGTCAAGTATCCTTGAAGAGTGTGAAGCAAGAATTAGCAAAAGTGTGAGTTTTGAAAGTAATAAAAGGGGTGATATATTATATATATATTTAGTGGCTATGATGTATAGCATTAGCTACTGTTAAGCCAAGATTTGGGAGGAGAAGTGGTAGCATTTGTTTCCCAGTTGACAAATTGGGGATATTTGAGATTAATTATACTTATATAAAGAAACTTTGCCACCTTGGGATGGCCTTTGCAATGGGAAAATTCAAGCACTACATCCTCGATGAAAAGATAGTATTTTATATGAAGGCAAAGGGATTTAGGATATTGTTGAATAAGTTGTAGCTACTTGAATGCCTATCAAAGTGACTAATCACTTTATAGGAGTTTGATTATGAAATTAAGAGTAAGCCCTTAAAGTTGTATGGCATCATTGAATGTCTTATGGATTTTGTGGAGTTGAAGGAAGCCTTGGGTTGAAGGTAATAACCTCAAGGGTTTATTTAAAATTGATATGGCTTCCATTCCATCCTCCTATGCTGCTATACCATTCTATTTATCCATAGGAGAGGCTCGAGCCACTTTATCAAAGGCTAAAAATAGAAAAACTAGGCAGAAAGCCTTGAAATTTTCCTTGATTTTTGTAGGAACACTATATCGGCAAGGGATCTATGATGTTTATAGTTGATGTGTCATACCTAATGAGGTTCCATTTATCTTGGAAGAGTATCATGACTCCACTTGTGGAGGGTACTTGTTGGACCGTTTACTGTATAGAAAGCTTTGAGAGTTAGATATTGGTGGCTCTCCATTTTTAAAGATGCATTTGCATATGTCAAGAGATGTGATACATGCTAGAGATATGACAACAAGGAGAATAGGAAGCACCCACTAACTCCTATCATGGCCATACTACCATTTGAGAAGTGGCGTTGTGGTGCTGCTACGTGCATACAGTGTAAAAAAACTCTAGAATGTGGCTTTCTTACTGATCTAAAGAGACAATGCCATTTTAGACATTAGTTTCAGTGTTCGTAGTGTGGATAGCTCAAAAATACTAGATTTTTGGACAAGTTTAGCCAATTTTTGATATTTTTTATATTATCTCTTGTAAAAATCCAAGAATTGTAGATAACTTCTAGAATAGGATGACATATAAAAGAAAGTAGATAGCTTTTAGCTATTTTGAGAGGATTTTATATAAAAAGAAGGATTGTATTGCGCGATGCACGATCGTTGTTTTCAAGCAGTGAACAACACTCCGAAGTGGGAGACAAAGAAGTGATTTGGAAAAATTGTGGTCAGGTGTCCTAGTATTTTACCTTGCTTTTAGATGGTTACCCTTTCACTTTCACACATCCTTCAAGAGGATTGGGTACAAGGTTGAAAAGGCCATTTGATAATAAACTACCACATGACTAGTATGTTTCAAAGCTATCACCCAATGAACTAAAGAGCATGCTAAGAGACAAGTTGAGCTCAATAAGAGACACTATAGAAGCAGCTTTGATTTCAAGAAGTTTTTTTTACATTATTATATTTTGTTGCATTGACCCTTATTAGGGGTAAAGGTTCTTGTACCCACACACTTGTATATTGCAGGTAATAGGTGCCCATCACTATCATTCTTTATTCTTTTAGTGACATTTGAATAAAGGAAAGGCCGATCACACATTGTAACTATTGGAGTTCCCACATCTTCTCTCTCTCTCTCTCTCTTTCTCTCTCTCTCTCTCTCTCTCTCTTGCTCTTTTTGCTCTCTACTTCCACTTTAGGGCTCTCTTCCTTTAAGTAGTATTAGAGCCATTTTTCCCAAGAGCTTGAGCATGACATGCCAACATTGCTTTAGCCTGCATTCAATTGGCAACCATGGATTTTTCACCCTAAGGTATGCATTAATCTCTACCTTCTTCCTGACTTGTTCGTATTAGTTGAGGCTTGTGTCCCAAGGCTTACTTCAAATCTACTAAGATTCCCAAGCCTTTAATACCATCAAGAGTAGTAGCCACAATAGCAAGGATAGCCAACATGATTTGTTCTTAGCTGTCATGGTCCTACTCCAACTTCATCTCACCTCTCCCCAATCGGAGGCATTGCTCCCAACACACCTAAAAATCATCCGTGATAGTCCCAAGTATTGGTTACTTGAGACTTGGAGCTCCCAACCTCCATTCCTTTGCTGTCATAAACAACAAACGTGCTATTATACAAGTTGAATAGAGTTTTCTCAAACATTGGAGCTTTTATATCCTTCCTAGGATATCCATATGCTTATATGTTGATCCTTGATACTTGGGGGATAATATGACATTGGATTGATTTGAGAACTCTTTTACTTAGTTTTATAGAGGTTTTTTACTATTTTAATAACAAGGGTTGAACGCTATTTTATTAATGAAAGCATATGCCTATTGCTCTTGGGTGCTTATTGATTATTCTAGGTGATATATTGATGCTTATGGTTTATATTACATGCTTGGTTATGCTTCCAAATTTCGATTGAGTTGAGATTGGAGCCTTTGAATCTTGACATTGGCTATCATTTACTATAACGTATAGTTATTTGATGCTCCGGTAAGAGCTTTGCAAGATACTTGGGTCTAATGCTCCTAGGTGCATGCTACTTGGATCTTGGATGTATGGATGCCTTCACATGATGTTTTGAGCTTTGTTTACTTGTAGAGAATTTGAATGTCACTCCACTGGGAGCCAGTCTTGACATTTGGAGACTACATTGAGCTTTTGGTCTAGTTGAGCTTGAAGGTCTTACAATGAGAGCATGGAACTTGGTGCCATATACATGCTCCTATCATGCTTTATGTATGTAGTTGATGCTTAATGGGTTGATCTTACATCCCTCACTACAAGGATATTAGGCTATAGCGACACCGATTAGCGATGACAAATAGCGGCGTCGAGCGGCGTCGCTATTAGCGTTGCATTTATGACGCTAATAGCGACGCAAATAGCGACGGTACCTAGAGAAAAAACACGCTGGCCGAAACCTGAGCACATTTCATTTCGTGCATTCACAAAAGATTTCGAGAGGAAGAGTGAGAGAGAGAGCGACCGTTTTGCTACGAGGAAGAGAAAGAGAGAAAGAAGGCTTCTCACCGCGCCACTGCCGCTGCCGCCGTCGTTCGCGTAGAAGAGGCGGAGGTGTATGGAGGGCGAACAGGAGTCGCCATCGCGAAGAGGAGCTGCCATCGAGTCTTTACGGTGAGTGCATTCTCTCTCTCTTTTACTTGTTTTTTGTGTAATTTGTGTATATTGAGAGAGGGAGAGGAAATGAAAGAGAAACAGAGGGAGAGGGAGAGGGAGGGAGAGGAAATGAGAGAGGGAGAGGGAGGGAGTGAGAGAGAAACAGAGGGAGAGGGAGAGGGAGGAAATGGGAGAGGGAGGGGAGGAAATGAGAGAGGGAGAGGGAGGGAGAGTGCATTCTCTTTCTCTTTTACTTGGTTTTTGTATAATTTGTGTATATTGAGAGAGGGAGAGGAAATGAGAGAGAAAGAGAGGGAGAGGGAGAGGGAGGGAGAGGAAATGAGAGAGGGAGAGGGAGAGGGGGAGGAAATGGGAAAAGAAGAGGGAGGGAGACATTAAACATAATAGGAAAATGAGAGAGAGGGAGAGGGAGGGAGAGAGAGAGAAAGAGAGGAAGAGGGAGAGGGGGAGAAAATGGGAAAGGAAGAGGGAGGGAGAGGGAGAGGGAGGGAGAGAGAAAGAGAGGGGGAAGGAGAGGGAGGGAGAGAAAATGAGAGAGGGAGAGGGAGAGGGAGAGGGAGAGGGAAAGGGAGGGAGACATTAAACATAATAGAAAAATGAGAGAGGGAGAGGGAGAAGAGGGAGAGGGAGGGAGACATTAAATATAATAGGGTAATGATAGAGGGAGAGGGAAGGGAATAAATGAGAGAGGGAGAGGAAGATAGGAAAAAAAAGAGAGAATGAGAGGAGAGAGAAAAAAAGAGAAAAGATGTTAAACATAATAGGGAAAGAGAGGGTGAGGGTGAGGGAAGGAGAGGAAATGAGAGAGGGAGAGGAAGAGAGAAAAGGAAATGAGATAGGGAGAGGAGAGAGAAAAAGAAATGAGAGAGAGAGGAGAGATAAAAAGAGAGAAAAATCATTAAATCTAATAGGGAAAGAGAGAAAGAGAGGGTGAGGGTGAGGGAGGGAGAGGAAATGAGAGAGGGAGAGAAAGAAAGAAAAGGAAATGAGAGAGGGAGAGGAGAGAGAAAAATGGAAAAAAATCATAAAACCTAATAGAGAAAGAGAGAAAGAGAGGGTGAGGGTGAGGGAGGGAGAGGAGAGAGAAAAAGAGAGAAAAATCATTAAACCTAATAGGGAAATAGAGAAAGAGAGGGTGAGGGTGAGGGAGGGAGAGGAAACAAGAGAGGGAGATAAAGAGAGAAAATGAAATAAGACCTTACAATAAGCTCATCCTAGGCTCATAGGGGTTAAGGCCCATCCTCAACAAACCTAAGGGATATATGGCTAGAGAACCCTAGCACACTTGTGCCTCCTAGCATAATGTTCTTCCTGCAAAGAGATCTCTCATACATGGGGCTGTCCTAGCCTCGACCACGCAAATATACAATGAAGGCAATCAGCCTATCAGCTAGATAAAACACTCATTTTTCATAACGTAAATCTAAAAAAAACTTTGGATATTCCATAAAAATCAATCTCTTCTTAAAAAGACAAATAGAAAAAACTAAAACAACATCATTTATATGCTTCGCAAAACTAAAACAACATCACCACAAGATCTCTTAGGAAACTCATCTTCAACTATCAATTTTAATTTAAAAATATAATATAAAATCATTTGCAAGGAATGTCACTCTTTTATCATTAACCCTATTTCTTCCTTAGAATAGTCTTAGGAACAAAATTCTGCTCTAACAAGCATATATTTGAGCATAATAACTATTTTAAGGTTTATTCCATGAGTAGTAGTAGTTTATATGCAACCATCAAGCTAGAGATCATGCTTTGGTATCTGTGGAGATCCCAATCTCATGCCCTCATAGAGATTGTAGTGTACAATAGTGTGGAGAGAAGGTGGGTGAGTTGTAAATGGTAAAGGAGAATTCTATTGATGATGGAGAGAAGATGAGGTGAATCACCAATTCTATTCTTAGTGAGTGCAACCTACCCATAGTATGGCATCCATGACCAATTGAAATCAGTAAGACTTTGAAATCCTACCTCGAGTATTATAACTATTGTTTTGTGGTGTATTTTCTTGCCATAATTCAATGTCAATTTGTGCTTGTGTTTTCCATGATGTGTTGACTATGGGTGTCAAATGCTCTAGTCGGATATCTCTCTCTTTCTCCTCTCTCTTCTCTCAACCCTTCTCTCTCCCTCAATCTTCCCTCTTTCTCTCTTCCTATACTCTCCCTAAATCCTTCTATCTCCCCCTACCTCTTTTCTCTCTCTATCTCTCTTTCTATTTCTACCTCTCTCACTTCTCTCCTCTTTTTCTCTAACTTTAATCTCTCCCTAACTCTTGCCTCTCTCTTCATCTCTATATAAGTAGTCATAGTCGTAGTCGTAGTCGTAGTCGTGGTCATGGTCGTGGTCGTGGTCATGGTTGTAGTCATAGTCGTAGTCGTAATCATAGTCATAGTAGTAGTCGTAGTCATAGTCGTAGGCGTAGTCGTAGTCGTAGTCGTCATGGTCATCGTGGTCGTGGTCATGTTCATGGTCATCATAGTTGTGGTCATAGTCATAGTCATGGTCGTGGTCGTGGTCGTCGTAGTCGTAGTCGTAGTCCTGGTCGTGGTCGTGGTCATGGTCGTGGTCGTAGTCGTGGTCGTAGTCGTGGTCATAGTCATAGTCGTAGTCGTAGTCGTGGTCGTGGTGGTCGTGGTCATGGTCGTGGTTGTGGTCATAGTCGTGGTCGTAGTCATAGTTGTGGTCGTTGTAGTCATAGTCATGGTTGTGGGTCATGGTCATGGTCGTCGTAGTCATAGTCGTGGTCGTGGTTGTGGTTGTGGTCGTGGTTGTGGTCATGGTCATAGTTCTAGTCATGGTCATGGTGGTCATGGTCGTGGTCGTGTTCATAGTCGTGTGGTCGTGGTCATAGTCGTGGTCGTGGTCGTAGTCGTAACTTAGAAAAAGAGAGAGAGATGGAAGCAGAGGATAAAAATTTAAGAAAGAAAAAAAAAGAGAGAGATGGAAAGAGAGGAGAAAAATTTAAGAAAGAAAAAAAGAATGATAACAAAAACAAATTGTTTGTTGTAACGTAGAAAAAATGGAAAACGATGAAGGTCCTGTTGTTCAAGATCGTGAGGCGTATCTTAATCACCGTGTTCCATGTCCTTGCTCTCAATGCAAGTTGGCAATTAGACGAAAACGTTGATTGTCTATAGAACACGTACGACGATTTGGTGAGTTTTAATCTGAGATCATTGATTAGGTGATTACGGATTTTTAGCAAACGGTAAGAAAAGTTAATATCAATCATGCATTGTACTCGCAAGCTAATTGAATACCATATACAATAAGATTGGGTCTAGCTGGAAAATTTTCTATCCAGGGAGGTGACGTCTCGTCCCAAGGAGGAGTGTATCCTTTGCGGCCAATTAGAAGAGTTCGTGGGCGTGGGATGGATGGAATGCATGAGCCAATCCACCACTTGTAAGGCCAATCTATACCGTCAATGCTAGAGGAGACAGGTAGCCTTCTAGACCTACCTACAATCTTGGAGCCTGAGATGGAAGCAATGATCGATGAATTGATTCCCATGGATGTCGTGACTTTTATGTCGCGACTTCTAATCCGCTTAGAGAGGAAGCATCCTTACCATTATATGATGGGTGCTGAGTATCTCGCCTGAAGACACTGCTTGCACTCTTAAGTGTGCAAGCAAAATACAGGTGGAGCGATGTGAGTGTGACCGAGTTGTTCAAGCACCTTGTACATATGCTTAGTTGATTTCTTTTTGACACTATTATTAAAAATATTTTTTCTTTTTCAAGGTGTTTTATGATTTTTTTAAGGTTATTGAAATATCATATATTACCACCTGCAAATATTATGCTTGAGTCTCGTGATGATGCACGACATGTTTTATGAAAGCTTGGCATGGACTACAAAAACATCCATGCATGTATCAACGATTGCATACTATTTCGAGGAGAATACGAGACTATGGAGACATGTCCAAAGTGTGGTGCTCACAGGTATTGATAGGACTTGCAAGGGCAAACCATTCCTCAAAAAGTCCTCATACACTTTCCACTTATCCCCCGCATAAACCACATGCTTTGTATGTCCGGCATGGCGAGCTTGACAACATGGCATGCACAGAATAGGTCCATGGATGGAGTTCAATGAATATCAACGAATTCATGCGCATGGACCCACATTGACTCTACCTTTCAAGGCTTTGCCCGAGAGACAAGGAATCTTCGGCTCCGTCATGCAATGGATGGCATGAACCCATTCAGTCTACGCTTAACTTCTTACAGTTTGTGGCCTATAGTCCTTGTCAACTACAATATTCCTCCATGGCTTTCTACGAAGAAAGGACATCTCATCCTTAGCTTACTCATCCCCGGCCGCTACAAAGTCAAAAATATGGACGTATATCTTCATCCATTAGTCGATGAGCTTAAGATTTTGTGGGAGGAGGGGGTCACCGTGCAAGATATAAGCAAGCGCAATGGTTGACGGTCTGCCAATATTCGAGCCATTCTCATGTGGACGATGCATGACTTTTCGGGATTCAGAGAGTGCTAATGTAAATAGGCTTCTATTCTCGTTGGTAATATCTATATTTTATCTCGTTCAAGCTTGTATTCACTGGGTCATGGTGTTGGAACAGGTTTGGTTACCTCAGGTTATCATGCATGTTCATTGTGCGGGCCACACTTAGACTCTTGAAGGTCACGAACCATGAAGAAGATGGTATATCAAGGACACGCCGCTTTCTTACCAAAGGGTCATAACCTCAAGGAAGGTTTTCTTGGATGACCTCCAACACATATGAATGCCGCAAGTTGGTAGGAGCTGAAAATAGTCCACGTGGAGTCACATCCAAACGGAATGCGGCGGTTTTGAGTTTTCTACAAGTTGCCATATTGGACCCACTAACAGGTCAACCATTTGTTGCATCCCATGCATATTTTTAATAATGTGGGCAACTTGCTATGGAATCACATGATAGGAAAGAGAGACACTATAGAGGCACGAATGGATTTGAAGGAGGTGTGCAGCTACCTCGCACTCCTTGGGTTTTGTCCACTAAAGAAGAGCACATTGTGAAGTAAGTAGTCAAGTCTATCCGCACTCCAACGGGTATGATGTGTTCTCTCAGGTCTGCATTTTCTAAAGACAACCAATTATCAGGGCTAAAATCCCATGACTAGTATAAGATATGTCTGGTTTGTACTACTAATGGATTGTAATTGGCTTGCGCATTTTTCTATCTGGAGTGTAGCCATTCTTTATAATGCTTTCTCATTTGTGGCAGTTTGTACTATCAATCGCAATCATAGGATGCCTTACTCCAAAAATACGTAGGGCCATTTACAGGTTGTCAACTTTGGTGCAATGGATCTCACAGAAGGAGATTAAAATGTCCTCTATTGAATCCGTGAGGCGGGGAGTAGTGGAGACGGTCTGTCTCTTTGAGAAATACTTGCCTACCAGCATGCTCACAATACAAATCCACCTTCTTGTGCATCTTGTAGATGAAGTGGAGAATTTTGGATCTATCCATACGTGATGGATGTTCTTCTTGGAGCGCTTCATGAAAACTCTGAAAGGCTTTGTGCAACAACGAGCTCGGCCAGAAGGTAGCATGACTGAAGGTTGGTTGGTGTCTAAGGCGCTAGTGCATATTTCACAATGGCTACCAATAGTGGATCCAAACAACAAAATGCTATGGTCACTGAAGGACGATGATAGACTAACTGGAGATGTGGTGGTTGAAAATGGGATAGAAAAAAGAATGGATTTTGCAATGGAGGAGAAGGTGAATTGCTTTTGTATGTTTCACCATGCCTCTATGGAGACGTGGCTTGCCAAGTACCAGATCAAGAGGAAGCGTGATTTGAATTTCGACGTAGTATGTATCATCGACCGATTTGATATTCCAAGGGCATGAAGGAGATGCCGTGGTTCATGTCAACGCGATGGTTGCATGGAGCTTTGATTGCAACATCACATGAAGGGGCAAAGGTCTCAATGGAGGAGTGGGAATTCTCGAGGGGATGTAGTCCAAAGGTGATGAGGTGTTTAGGATTTGTCGTATCTATATTTTTTATGTGACATCTAATTTGAGTGTTTCAATGTACAATACAAAATATATAGTGCAACGTGGTCGCACAGATGGCATTTTTACGTGGAGTGTATTGACAAAATGCACTCCACAATGGACTGTGGTATCATGGAAAGGTTTAAGCAGGAGAGTCGGCGATGAGCAACAGATCCAAATACAGTTATAGATGAGATGGAGTACTTTGAGAGCTTGCAAATAATTGTTACAATGGATTACCGTAGCTTCTCCATGATACTATTCGATGTGTAGAGATTCAAAGTGGTACTTGAAGGAGCTAGAGCAACAGTTTGATGAGGTCCATCTAGATTTCTCAAAATGGATTTTGAAAACAAATGGACGGATTTGTACGACATCTTTGTGTTGCCATCCCATTGTGAATAGGCGCATGAACTCATTTATTTGTTAATTGTATTATGACATGGTACATGTCACAATAGTTTAAACTCTCTTGTACGTGTTTGTGAAGAGGTAATCTTCTATCCAAACCCGCGACAACCTCGATGGTGGTATGTTATACCTTCAGCTCCCCGAAGTGCGAGACTATATGATCAAAGCGATGTTCCGAGCATAGATGAGGACAATATGAAAATAGAGGGGTCGATATTGCAAGGGGTGGAGGCCACCGAAAGCTTGGAACCAGCATCAGCTAACAATGATGAAAATACAGGAGTTCAATAATTCTTTGAGAATGAGGTGGACTCATCCTTTTGTGGTGACATGCCTATTGACCTTCCAGTGTATGCGGAGTTGTGTCAAGAGATTGACATGGGATCATAGGATGCTTCATACTTGGAGCATCCACTTACTCAATTCGTTGACTAATCACTTATAAGGATACATAAGATATGCATTTTAAGTGAGATCATTTTTTTAGGATTTATATTACCGTACTTTGTATGATTTAAATTGATTATGCTAACATTATTTTTTGTCTGTGCAGGTGACATTTTTAGGATGAGTCGAGGGATGAGCGATGAGCAGTTGCAGGATATCTTCATGCACATGTCTCCAGATCAGATCGCGAGATTCAGAGACATGGCAGACCAGGAGCTGTCTCGGACATCGTCAGGCTACTTTGCTAGATCTACTTCGACGTGATCAGATGCTTCAGCTTCAAGCAGATGAGATTGACGCTCCGGACTTGGGCTAGAGGGAGGGAGTGCTTTAGGGTCAGGCAGATGCTGCAGAGATACGGAGGAAGTGAGCCCACGGTCGGCATGGGATACAGGTGCGATTCCTCGCTCTCGTGGTGGTTCCAGGGAGCGTGGCTTAGGCTTAGGTGGATGTTGTGGAGGCACGGACGCGGTGTCTCCGTCTCATAGTTTTGCTGGAGCAATGTCACCTCCACGATTTGTCACACCTGTGGGGATGCCTACTCCAGTTACTCCGGATTTTACTCAGCCATCTGCAGGTGGCATCCCTATGGGTGCCACTCCGACAGATATTACCCCGGTCGGTACACTGGATGCACAAGGGTCTCCTAGATATGCCCAGGAGCGTGGATGCAGGTGGGAGAGAATCCATCTTAGGCATACCCTAGGGGGATATGCCTATCTAGTCGATGATAGGTCAGGAGCCATCATCATGAATGATGAGGGGAGGAGGGTGATGGCTCTCATGAGAGAGTTGTGCAAACAAGTTTTTTGGCACAAGGTCTTAGATCATTTGAAGAACATACCAGAGGGGAGAAAGGACTACATAGTAGCATCCTTGAATGAGGAGTTTCCGGTTCCAGCCTCAGTGGATAGATTTTCTATGGGCTGGATGATGGACTGTATACGTGCATATATGTCACACAGACGATCGGACGCATGCAAGGCACTCAAGAGTGGGGCTGCAAAGCTCGAGTGACTAGACACAAATGACTCGTGCTGATTGAGGGAGGAGGCTACAGACTCTCCACGACGTTGGAGTCAGGAGTGCGAGGTGGCGAGGGTACGACTAGAGGCTGGAGTGGTCCATTATCTTGGGAGTGGCAGCCACAGGACATATCTGGAGGACTTTGTAAGTTTTTCTTTTGTTTGGCTTGTTTATTTTTTTGCAATATCCTTTGTAGTGACAATCATGTTTCTAACAATTAGTATATTGTTTTCTTTTCAGCACTCCATTACAAATCGCGATCCGATCGGCCTTGAGACTCGATATATAGAGAGGCACGGCCTCACTGTATTGATTGACCGATTGTATAGACGCGGTGGCCCTATAAGTTACTCATCTTTCTTGTCCGTAGTTACTATGTTTAATTAGAATGCATTATTGTATGGTGGACTGATGTGTTGTTGTTTCTTTTTTTGCAAAGTCCGTTCAATGCTCCTTTGCGGTGGGATAAGCTTTTGGATGGCGAGGATATGTAGCTCGCCCTTGGATCCCTGGAGCTCACAAACCTTTCTTTTTTGGTCGTCTGATATGTGTAGACATTTTCTATGTAGTAGTGATATCTTGTCATGATTGTATCCGTCACTTTCATTATGCGATCATGTATTTATTTCATGTATTAGTGTTATGATTTTAGTATACTTTGTTTTTTTTTTACACAAGCATTGTACGGAGTGCAGAAACTATTTTGTATGGCCCAAATAAAGCACATAGTGCTCACGTCGTTATTGGAATCCTTATTAGCATTGGAGAGCGTCGGTATTAGCATCGTTATTGGTGTCGCTGATACTGATGCCAATAACGATGCTGATACCGACTATTCTATGGCATTGCCAATAATAACGATTTTTGCGATGACGGGGGTAAATTTTGTTATTTATATTTTTGTCGCTTTTAACGTCGGTATAAGGCCTATATCTTGTAGTGCCTTTTGGGTTGGCACCTATCTTTATTATGATGTTGTAAGTGATATATGTATCTTGGTTGGTTATGTACTAAGCTTCTATTACATTGCTTAGTTCATTGTGCCTCTAATTGGTCTCTTCTATTACCCATGAGACCAAATCTATGCATGATGGTTATGCATGTGGGATGTATCTTAGTCTCTTACACTTATTCTTTAATATTTTTATGTGGAAATCACATATTCACTCACTGCTACTTGGAGCCATTCCTTGACAGTTGTAGTTTATCTTATATCAATGATTGCCCATCTTTGGTATTGATTTCTTTACTGATGTACTTCATCTTTAGCATGCTATAGTTATATTTTACTGCACTATTTATGTGAATAGTCACCTTCATTTGACAGTTTTTTGCATTGAGTTTGTGAAAAGTTCATTACCTGGTTAGTAGTCCTTTGTTTTCAGCTTGATTTGGTAATGGTTTTAGGGTTGTTTGTAGTAATTACAATAGTTTATCTCAAAAGTTTGTGCACTTGTTTGCCTTCATTATGGATGGTTGCTCAACTAATAGTGCTATGTTTAATATTGAAAAGTTGAATGGTACCAACTATAGCTATTGAAATGCTTGAATCTAGCAAGTTTTAGTGTCAAAAATGCAGCAAGTTAGGCCCTTGAAACATAGTGGTGTCAAGCCCAAACTTATTGATGCAGATGATTGGATTAAATTAGATGAGCTATGTAAGTCTACCATCATATTATCCCGCTCTAAGAAAGTGTTCTATCATGTTGTCTCTAATGGTCATTCCACATGGGAATTATGGAAAAAGATTTGCATTATCTATGACAAGCAAAGTCCCACTTCTCAGATGTATTGGTTGAAGCAAATCATGGATCTTCCCATGAAGGAGTGCACTTCTATGTCATTGCACTTAGATGAGTCTCATTCCATTATCAATCTTTTGTCTCAGTAAGGGATTGAATGAAAGGGAACTCTTCTTTCCTTGTTCCTCTTAGTTAAACTACTTGAATCATTGAGATACATTTGGTACTACTATGTGTGTCAACATACCTATTGATGTCTTGTAGTTGCAAGATGTAGAGGGGGTGCACTATAATATCTTGTCACTATTATGAGGACCCCCTCTTTTTTAACGAATCAAAATGAAAAATTTTATGTCTCCCCCCTTTCATTGCCGCCAGTTGGCAGAGGGAGGGGGAGATGAGCTGGGAGTCAACATAGGTGAGGGGAAAGGAGTCGACGTGGCACAAAGAGGAGGCCGAAGATCATGAAGATGATGATTGTGATGGGAGGAGACGTGTGCCACCTCCAACCCTCCCACTACACCTCTTGTTATGCTGCATGGTGACGAGCAATAAGGCTATAAAGTGGAGCTAAGGCCTCCTTACCACGATGCCTTCTCCCCCAATAATACCTTCTTCCTCCCCCCCCCCCCCAATAAAAACATCCCCTTGCCCTCCTTCAAGGGGTAGGATAATCCTCTTCTCCCCCCTCCCCCCCCCTTAGCGAAGAGAGGATAATTCTTCTTTTTTTCCCCCCATCCTTGAGCAATAACATGCCATTCTTCTTTACCCCCCTTATTGCTAATCGAGAGAGAGAGAGAGAGAGAGAGAGAGAGAGAGAGAGAGAGAGAGAGAGAGAGAGAGAGAGAGAGAGAGAGAGAGAGAGAGAGAGAGAGAGAGAGAGAAGATCCAGGGAGAATTCCTTTCTTTAGCGAAGGCTCGAGTACCCTCTCTCCCCATCGTGAGTCCTCGTAACCTCTCCATCGATTGCTTCTAGTTGACAAGGAGATCATGGAAGTCAAGATAAGGAGTAGGGAATTCCTGCATCAAGGAGTCCTCTGAGAGGGATAAAGAACACATCGCCCCAAAGTGTAAACTCTCCCAAGTAACTAGGAAAGCCATGACTTCAGAAGGAGGATGGGAAAAGATGAGGCCATCACCACGAATGGGTTATCGGGCATAAACGCTAATTCTACACTCTCAAACTAGATACCATTTAAGCATGGTCATCATTAGGAAGAAGTCACACTTCACATCACGCATAACTTGAAAGGTAGTTGAAAAGGTTTAATAGCCATGAGTTGCGGTGAATAGATTGAGTATCTATGGGTTTTTGCAGTAATTAAGCCAAGTATTAGATTCAAAATTTTGCAAATGCATCATAGATTGCCAGTATACAAAAATATTTCGTATAGGTCAATTGCATCTTGTAGACCATTGGTGCAAATTAACTCACATTCACAATGAACTCATGCACACTCACACTTAAATACTTAGGTCATGCCTTATGAATTGCATAAGTGCACTAGAAGGAATTTTTATGAATGGGGATCCGCATTGTATCATCAACTCAGCAAAAACTTGCATGGCATCATGGATAGCCTCGGTTGCACTATATAATGGGGATGCATCTAAAATGGTAAATTTAAGATGCGCATGTGAAATGTTAAGCTTAAATGCAAGGATCGGTTTGGTAAATGAAATCTTGCATGATAAGTGAAGCCAAAATTTAGTTCGACTCAAGTAGGACTTTAGTCACAAATAGGTAAAGTTGTCCTTACGACCATATTTTAACTTAGAGTCAATACGCTCTTTGGTCTCTATCCCAATAACTAGTTGCGATGGGTCCTAAACAGTCTTGAGTATATCATTTTCAAAATATGATACATCTCAAAGCTAACACAAGCTAACTCAAATGGCGTAGCCATAAGAACAACGGCCATTTGCCATGTTGCATTTGATGTTTGAAACTATTTAAGGATTGTAAATGGGATTAGTTTATGCTTGACTTGCAAGAGGAATGAACACAAGTTCCTACTATCTTGAGGGAAGGAAACCCTAGGGTAAACTTAGAGCCCAAAAAAACTCTAAGGTAGGAAAATGGTTACCAACTGATCAATTGAACTCCTAGACCAGGACCTTAAGAAAAGAACCAAAGGTTAGTAACTTGGGGAAGCTACCATCCGAAACTATAACATAATTGCTCACCCCTGTTACACAGGAGTGAGGTCGAAAAGAGGGTATTATCTATCCCTCAAAGGATAATGGGAGGTGATGCCTAAGCAAGAAGACCCAAGAAGTATAATGCTAGGCGTTCAAAGATGGGAGCTCCACCTTAGTAGATGTCCGAAGCACTCGCCTTCATTGTTGTTTGTGCTTGTAAATCGAGATTCAATGTCTGTGAAAGGAATGTATGACCCAAGCACACAAAATAAATTTGAATAACGAATCAGGTTGAATTCATGGAGGGTGCACCAAGCTGCCCCCAATAGGCTACCAACCCTAGCCAAGGGGTTCCAAATAACCATGACAGGAACGTGGACCAAACCTACCACGAGAGGTCTCTCCGTGGGTTAGTTTGATTGTAGGATGACACTTGGATGTGAGCAGGGGCTCTGGCTATAAGTTCCCTATCTCTTGGTCCTACTCAAATGATCTACATGACTCGAGATGGATTCTCGAGGCCTTGTTACTAGTGCAAGGGCAAAAACTTGGAAGAAATAAGACGCATCCTCATGGATTGTGAGAAGCATCCTTTTTGGACAAGATTCGTATCTCAGCTAAAATGCTAATATAAAGTTTTCTCTCCAAGGAACCTGTTTGAACTATTTTCATGTCAATGCCTTATGTTATGTGAAAGAACCATATTCCCTAAAAGGATAATTAAGGAAGTTGATTTTAAATATCATGTGCAAATGTGATAGAACCTAATTAGATAACTAACAAATGCCTATTGAGGGAAGTGGGCGGGCAAAACCTTGATGGGTCCGTCCTAGAAGACTGGGAGGATTCTTATAAGGTTCTACAATCGTACAATCTTTAGATAATAGTAAGCTAGAAATCGACTCATGCCATTTTAGGGGATTGGAATGGGACTATGCCCTATGGGTAGAGAGATTGAGCGGTGCATTTCTCTCGTTTCCCATTCTCTTTGAACCAAGTAGGGCATGGAGGTGCTTCACCTTCAGCATCTCTTTGTATAGTCGGATGTGGAGGATCCGATGCTAGAATGTTGTTAGGAGACCTTAGCCAATAGGAACCGAGATTTCAAGGCAATCATAGTGGGTTTGGTTGGGAACATTTCGTTGCGAGGCAGAATTGGGAAACCTTATATGACAAACCTCGGAACATTCTATGGGAGTGCCGGGCAGCAACGATTAGATTCGTTTCTCGATGGACTGCTAAAAATGTGCTTAGAGAGCAGCACGTTATAGTTGGTATCAAAGCCAACCAATGAATAAACAATACGGATTGGAATAAATTGGGAAGAGAGAAGTGATGTTTTTCACTAGTAAAATATTTTTTCTGTTACTCATTTGTGGATTGTTGCCACTTCCAGATTGATGAGGCATGGAGCAAGTTCCTTGTATTTCACATCATGTACAAGATGGCTTTGAACTCTTCAAGTTATCGGCTGACGATCCAATATGATGGGGATCTTGGATCAAATCTACAACCCTTCATTCCTGTATGTGGAAAGGCGTTGGACTTGGAGCATGGAATATTGCTACATAGATGCCAATCGACTTGCATATCTTCAAAACAATCTGAAGAGACTAAAATGGTTGGAAGACTTGAAGATTATCAAGTTATTCATCCTCCAAGAGGCTCATGCAAATTTGATCCTACACATCGAATGTCAGCAAGTAGAACAAAATTGCTACATCTATGACGAGGTGGTCAAAGATTTACCAACGGATAGAATTAAAGTAATGGGGCAAAATGAACATCATGGCTATTTCCCAAACTTCCCATGACTTACTGCTTTTTGAGAATCAATTCTCCCAATCCATATTACTATTATGTCCCTGTAGTTGAATCCAATAGGGAGTTATTAACCTGGCATTGATGTAACTTTTGAAAAGAAAATCATCCGAGTCAATCTCAATCTATTCCGGAGAATAATTGTCCTTGAGGCTCATGCTTCTTTATGGATAAATAAAAATTTTAGGTTCATTTTATTTGTTGTATTGTATTAATGAAAAATAAACTATGCATTGAGATAAGTTGTGAAGTGAGGTGTAAATACAATCTTAACGCAAGGGTTTTAATTGAAAACCAGATACAACCCCAAGCACAGAGCCAAGGTCTTGTTTCTGCCCTAAACCCAACAGAGGCACAAGAGAAGAAGTTTCTTGTCAAATAGATTAAACCACCAAAATTGATGGAAAAGGGATGTTTGTTGAAGCTAATGTTGAAGTATGGATTGAATCCATAGAAGATTACTTTATCATAGCAAGAATAACGCTTGTAAACTAGGCTATGATTGCCAAGCTCAAGCTTATCGGTGAAGCTAGGCTTTGGTGGAAGCAATGTTATAAAGACCAAACAACCCCACTGAAAGAAAAATAACTTGGGATAAACTAAAGGAAGTAGTGCACGGAAGGTACATGCCACCTGCATACAAAACTCAGAAGATGAATGAGTTCTTCAAGTTGAAACAATTGGGCCTATGTTTAGAGGTGTACTACTTGAGATTTGTCTCCTTGTTGACATACACCCCAACAATTAAGTATGTCCCAACAAGTCTCGAAGTTCTGTGATGGGTTGAACCCACCAATGAACACTTGGTTGGAATCAATGCGTCCTTTGGATTTGCAAGATGCATTGATAAGAGCGCAACCTATTGCCCAAGAAGTCTAGTCAAAGCCCAGGAATAATAGACCTTCGTCTCACAAAGACTAGAATCCAAGAATGTTGAAAGCTCAGTTCAAAAGGGCATAAGGACAGAGTCAAGGCCAATGGAAGAAGCCGAGGGAAAATGCAATCATTGACTTTGTCCCCACTCAAAGAAGTGATCAAAGCTTGCATTGTTTTCACTGTAATTAACCTGGACACTTCAAAAGGGAATGTCCCAAACCTAGCAGAGATCGTCACCAAGGAAAAGTCAATGGCCAAGCCCGAGCTACCCGTGGCTGTGTATATGAAGCAATGAAAGGGAAAAAACTTCCAATATCTCAACTAAGGGAATCAACGAAGAAGAAGACGCGTTCATGGAAGTTGAGATTGAGAGGGCATCCATTCATGCCGCTCTCCATAAAAAGGGCCTGAACCGCCAATTTTCGATGACCCAAACACATGAGAAAACACCATCAGATTACCAATGTAAGAAATTCAAAATCCCAATTGACCATGGTAGCACTCATTCTTTCTTTTCACCAGCTTGTGCAAGAAGGTTGGAAATAGCCGTTGTACCTACACCCACTCTACTTGTCGAACTAGCAAATGGGTGCGAAATCACTTTCACTAGACAAACTACTAAGGTGGAATTCCTACTCGGAAACAAGCCCACATCTATTAAATTTAGGGTAATGAATTGAGGAGTCCATGATTGCCTACTCAGGATGGATTGGCTAATCGGCAATGATGCTCACATTCATTGTGGGAAAGGACAAGTCTCCTTTCAGAATCCTAAGGGCAAGCTAGTTACTACACAAGGAGAAGTAGGTAAACCAAAGATCCAACTAGCTAAAGCAATGCAAATAGCTCAAGGAATAAGAAAAGGATTACCCGTCTATCTAATCAAGCTGAACAATAATCGAGAACAACTACAGGACTCCATTGAGGAACCATCATGGCTAAAAGAGTATGTAGATGTGTTCCCATAAGAATTGATTGAATTACCACCACCTAGGGAAGTGGATCATGAGATCAAGCTAATACCAGGAGCTGCACCACTCACAAAAAGCTCCTACAAGATGTCCATTCTGAAGCTATTGAGTTAAAGGAACAACTCAAACAGCTATTGGACCAAGGGTACATACGCCTTAGCAGTTCTCCTTGGGGAACTCCAGTCTTGTTTCAAAAGAAGAAGGATGGTACACTTCACCTTTGCATCGACTATAGAGGCCTAAACCAAGTAATCATGAAGAATAAATATCCTTTCCCAAGGATAGACGAGTTACTTGACCGATTGCAAGGAGCAAAAATCTTTTCCAAGATTGATTTGAGGTCACGGTACTACTAGATTCGTGTCATAGAAGAGGATATTCCTAAGATGGCATTAAACACCATATATGGTCACTTCAAACTCACAGTAATGTCTTTTGGATTGACTTATTCCCCTGCCACCTTTAATAGGCTAATGCAGGATAGTTTTAGACCATATCTTGATGATTTTGTGCTTGTCTTCTTTGATGATACCTTGGTTTATTAAACTCAAAATAGAGAATACTCTAGGAAGCACATAACTCCCCTTTTCATGCCATCTTAGATACGTCAAGACCCTCAACACCGTAAGGAAGAACTACCATTGGGAAAGGCTTAAGGGAAACGTGCTCAAATATGTCACAGAATGTATGCCTTGCAAACACATTAAGGCAGACCATGTTAAGATGTCTGGAAATGTGCATCCTCTTGATATCCCCTAAATGAAGTGGAAATTTATCAGCATGGACTTTGTTGCCACATTACCTTCAGGTCAAGGAGGGCACAATTCAATTATGGTTATAGTAGACATGCTCACTAAGGTTGCGCACCTCATTCTAGTCAAGACAAACCATAAAGCTTCAGATATTTACAGATTGTTCATCAAGGAGATATTCAGACCCCATGGCAAAGATAGTTAGTGACCGTGATTCCCTCTTCACATCTCATTTCTAGAGAGGGATATTCGGGGCCATTGGGACTCAACTTTTTTTCAGTATAGCCTATCATCCTCAAACTGATGGCCAAACGGAACGAGTCAACCAAGTCATTAAAGACATTCTTAGGGCATTCCATGGTAGGCTATTAAAGAAATATGTATCAAATCCTAGCCATATACTCAATGATCATCAAGTTGTAATGCCAAGCCAAGGAGTCCTTGAGCTTTGGCCAGATAGAATCCTAAACACTCAGGGGAAAAGATTGAGGAGTAGAACCCTCAAAGAGTATCTCATCCAGTGGAAGGACTATCCAGAAGAGGATGCCACATGGATTGATGAGAGTACTCTCAACCAACAATACCCCCAATTCCTTTCGAGATGAGGACATCTTGACTCCTTGAGGGGGGAAGGATGTAATATCCTATCGCCATTATGAGGACCCTCCCCCTTTTTTAATAAATCAAAATGAAAATTTTTACGTTGCCCCCACTATCAGCGCTGCTAGTTGGCAGAGGGAGGGGGAGATTAACTAGGAGTCGACGTGGGTGAGCGAAAAGAAGTGGACATGGTAGGCAGAGGAGGCCAAAGATCACAAAGACAATGATTGCGATGGGGGGAGGGGCACACGTATGCCACCTCCAACCCCTCCCCCCCCACTACCCCTCTTGTTATGCTGCATGGGGAGGAGCACTAAGGCCGTAGAGTGGAGCTAAGGCCTCCTTACCATGATTCCTTCTGCCCAAATAATACCTTCTTCTCCCCTATAAAAATTCCCCCCCTTCCTTCAAGGGATAGGATAATTCTCTTCTCCCCCCTCCCCCCCACTTGAGCAGTAACAAGTCATTCTTCTTTACCCCCCTGTTGCTAAGCTTGAGAGAGAGAGAGAGAGAGAGAGAGAGAGAGAGAGAGAAGGAGAGGGAGAGGGAGAGGTAGTGGAGGGTAAGAGAGAGAGAGAGGAGAAGGAAGGGAAACCTACAATAAGAGAGGGAGAGAGAGAGAGAGAGAGAGAGAGAAAGGAGGCCCAAGGACAATTCCTTTCTTGAGCAAAGGCTCCAGTACCCTCCCTCCCCATCGTGAGTCCTTGAAGAAGGGTTGTGACTGAGAGGAAGAGCTCTTTGTGGAGGGGATCTTGGAAAAATCAATGATCTGATGCTCAAATTATAAATCTGATGTTTCCATTGGCTTCAAAAGGGGGTAAAACCCCAAGCCACTTGATTAGAAATCTTTCAAATTACTCCTTTTTCTCCCTATTAATGCAATTTGGCTAGATCATTAGTTTGGGTAATGACTGGCATTGGACATAGTTGATATTGGTGATATCTAGCTATAGTTTGGTTTATGTTGCATTTTTACTCTTCATGATATATGTTGTGTACCATCTCTCACAAAGAACCATGCTAGCAGTTTGGATTATGTAGGACATCTAGTTTCTTTTGGTGATTCCTCATGGAAGATTACCCATGTGAATCTTGCCATTCATTTGGTGCTAATTCCAATACTCTCTATTTCTTACTTTTATCTGGGTTCGTTGACCATGTTTTGGTAATGTATATAGTTTTACATGTATTTTGGTTAGTTGCCCATATTTTGGCAGTATTTGTAGCTCCACATGTATCTCTATGGCATCGTCACGTTGGAAACATGTCCTTGAAAGAAATGCAAATGCTTACTTGTTTACAGTATCTTCTTCCCCTTGAGTATAAGTGCTTTGAGTCTTGTGATCATTGTTTATATGGCAAGCTCACACATGATACACATAAAAAGTATGATATGTCATGCATGGGTGAGCCATTCACTCTCATTCATATGGCTATGTGTGGTTCCATGCCTTGAAAATCGTTAGATGGGGGAACTTATTTCGTTACTTTCATTGATGACTATACGCCTAAGGTTTCGAGATATCCTATTAAGAAAAAATTGGAAGTCTTGGCTACTTTTTAGCATTGGCTTACTTTGATTGAGAACCAAACTAAGTACCAACTAAAATATCTAAGGTAAAATAATGGGGGTGTAGTATGTCTCTAAAGCCTT
This sequence comes from Lygodium microphyllum, assembly GCF_053477565.2. Classification (NCBI taxonomy): domain Eukaryota; kingdom Viridiplantae; phylum Streptophyta; class Polypodiopsida; order Schizaeales; family Lygodiaceae; genus Lygodium; species Lygodium microphyllum. Next base: position 119,688,033 of record NC_141146.1, read on the forward strand.
TGAGAAATTTTATGATGAGAGGGGTATTAAGCATTAGTTGACCACCTGGTACACCCCACCCTAGAATAATATGGTGAGCACATGAATAGGAAAATTCAAGAGCAAGTTCCTAGTATGCTTATCCAGGTAGGCTTACAACATCATTTTTGGGTTATGGGAGTTATACTACCGTACACTTGATAGATCAGGCCTTATGTATTGATCTTAACTATTAGGTTACACAAGAGGTATGGTCTCGAAAACCTTCCTTATATACTCATTTGCATGTCTTTGGTTGTGAGGCTTTTTCCCATGTACACAAGGACAAGTGCAATAAGCTAGATCCTAAGTATAGAAAATGTATCTTTCTTAGTTATGGGGATGTAGGTAAGATGGTCTATCACTTATGGAATCCGTAAGCTTGAAAGATTATCCTTAGCCATGATGTTATTTTCCATGAGGAGAAAATGTATAAGTAGTCTGAGTGTGTTGTTGAGGTACACAAGGTGATCTTTTAGGAGGAACCTCCTATTATTGTGTAGCCAACTAGAAGCTTGCAACAACAACAATTGTTTCCTTAGTGGGGCTGAGGTCCCTAATGCTTTTAAGAGGATGTACATGCCCCATAGCTAGTCTAGTAGAGATAGACAATATCCCGCATGGTTTGAGCTCTCTATGGATTATGTAATGGTGACAAATGCTAGTGAGCCTCTTTCTTATGATGAGGCCATGCACAAAGGTGATATTCATTCTAGAGAGAGGACCATACAATCAGAGTATGACTCACTACAGAAAAATTATACATAGGATTTGGTTCCTTTGCCTAGTGCCACGTGTTCTTTGCTATGCAAGTGGGTGTATAAGTTGAAAAGTAACCCTCGATACCCTAAGCTAGGATGTAAGACTATATTGGTTGCTAAGGCCTTCAAGTAGGAATATGTTGTGGACTTTGATGAAGTCTTTTCTCTTGTTATGAAGACAATTGTCTTCTGAGGCTTGGTTCTAGCTTTGGTTACTTAGCTTGAATTGGATCTCTATCAAATGGATATTAAGATGACTTTTCTTCATGGAGACTTGCATAATGAGATTTGCATGGAGTAGCCTAAATGCTTTGCTAAACATGGCAAGGAATACCTAGTGTGTAGATTGAGGAAGAGCCTTTATGGCCTTGAGGCACCTAAAGAATGGTACCACAAGTTTGATGCATTTATGCATTCTTAGGGATATTCCCACAGTGTTATGGATCCATGTTTATATATGAAGAAGGATCATGATGGTAGCCTTATGATTTTGATCCTCTATGTGGATGATATGTTGATTGCTAGAAGTGCTCATGATGAGCTCAATGCCTTGAAAGGTTAGCCTAAGAAGAGCTTTGAGATGAAGGACATGAGACATGCCTCACATATTCTTGGGATGTGCATAATGCACGATCTCTCTAAGGGACTCCTCTATGTGTGGTAAGGGTACATTTAGAAGGTACTTGAGTAATTTCATCTCCAAGATGTTAAGCCTATTGGTTTTCCTTTACCTTCTTACATGAAGGTTAGTCAAGCCAATTGTCTAGAGTCTGTGTCGTCCAGAGTTTGATGAGCAAAATGCTAAGATAGCCAAGATTTCTTATGCATTTATATAGTAGTGGATACCTTGATATATGCCATGATAGCCACTTGCCATGACATAACATTTGTAGTGGGAGTTGTGGTGTGTGATATAGCTATAACTAGTCGATGACATTGGGATGTCGTTAAGGAGATCATGCGGTACCTAAAAGACACAACAACTATGTGCATTTGTTATGGTAGCTAGGATACAAGAGTTGTGGGATACAATGTCTTTGATTATGCAGGACATACAAATGATAGGAAGTCTACCTTTGACTATATCTTCATCTTTGCTGGAGGTATTGTTTCTTAGATGTCTAAGGTATAAAAAGGCACAACTCTATCTACTACTACAGAGAAAGAGTATGTTGTAGCCACAAAGACTTGCAAGGAGACTCTCTAATTAGGCTATTTAGTGGTATACTTTGGCATTATTGATGTGGTCCCTACATTGCATTCAGATTCTTTGAGTCTCATTCAGTTGGCTAAGAATTGAGTTTTCCATGCGAAGAGAAAATACATTGAGTTGCATTACCACTTCATCAAAGAGGTCATTGAGAACAATTGATTGAGGTTTCAATATCTCAATTGATCAAAATCTTACAGATCTATTCACGAATAGTATCTTAGCAAAGCATTTTTCCTTCCTTAGTAAGTTGATGCTTTGATAGGCTTGGTCGAGATTGGAGTTATTTTTACAGATTGGAACTAGAGTCTACTAGTAGTTGTCAAACATTTTTAAGAGAACTATGTTCTTGTGCCAAAACTCTTGCACATCATAAGGGTTATGGACTCACAAGTACTTCACATTGCACTTGTCCCATGCACTATACTTGGTGATCATCTCCTAATTTTATCAATTACTTCCATGCCATGGGTTGGATTGATGCATGTTTCATACCATCATTGAGCACTAGCACTAATGATACCTGATGCAACTATATGCAATAAGTCTTAGTTGCATGTGCACTTGTGAGAGCACCTTTATTGAGCACACACTATTTCTTACACACAAAAAAATTGGGATATTTATCAATGAGTTAGGAATCTCTGAATGAGTATGAAAGATATTTTTGTGAGTTTGAGGGTCGTGAAGGACTCCGCAAGTTGTGAGATAGGTTGTTTTCTTGGTCAATATCATGAGGACCATTATTTTCTTGAGTGATTGTGAGATTTTGGGTGTATGGAGTAGAATACAATATTTCCTTACCAAGTGATGAGAGGTGAGGTTAAAAATTTACTCTAATCAAGTAATTGTTTGCATTTTGCATGACGCACAAGAAAATGTAGATAAGGTAGGTACTATTTCTCTAGTACATCCAATTTTTTGTGTGAAGAATTGCTTGTTTGATTGCATAGCATGGATCGGATGTTGCATCTCTTCTCAAATCATGTTTAATTGAGCAGAAGGTACATTTTTTAAGCATGTCCTTTAGGACACATTGCCTAAATAAAACTAGCACTACAATATATAAACCCAATAGCAATGCTTAAAGGGACATAATTATTTGTGAAAAGAATTGCTCCCATCATCACTATTCACGTCACTATTAGTGATGAAATAAATCCATCTCTATTAGCATTGCTATTAGCTAACGATGCTAGTAACAATGCAAATAGTAATGGTTGTAGAGAAAATTTTCGACACAAATAACAATAGTTACAAAGGGGAAAAAATTTGGTGGCAGGACATGCACCCCTACCACTCTTCTAGCTATGTACACTAAATATTCTTGTATAATTTATTTTTTAGCATTACGTACACCTAATGTCTTAAAATTGTACATAAAATTTTCTATTAAAAAATTAGATATAATAAATTCAAAAAGGTATTATGCAAAGAGCTTTTTCATCACTTACTTAGGCTTGAGAAGAAGAGCTTCTAATTGCAAAAGCTAGATATAATAGATTTGAAAAAGTATTACTCAATGAGCTTTTTTATCACTTGCTTAGGCCCAAGAAGAAGAGCTTCACTTTAAGCTCTCATTGGAGTCAAGATCTTGAGGTACGAATAAGTCCCATTGATATTCTACTTCATGTAGGTTACTTCAAACTTATTCAAGTCTTTTTAGGGGATCATTAGGGCATTTGTAAGAGTTATACTATGGCGTTGGAGCTAGAAACACCTATATAGGGAGTAGTAGTATCTTTGAGCTCTATTTCTTCCTTCTTGCTTTCACCTACATCTAAGTCATCTTCAATCTTTTCTTCCTTGGCCTCACCCTTCATCAAAGGAATCCCATGCCTCACAAGAGATTACCAACCTGGCCTCATACTCAATCTCAATGGATTGAGCTATTTCAATGTCAGAAGAATCAAGCTCATCCTTTCCCTTCTTAAACTCCATTTCTTAAGTTGCAACCTCTAGGTGTAAGGATTCATCCTTTTGACATCTCCACTTATCTTTGTCTTATTTATTGTATCCTAACCCTATCATAATACTTTCTACCTTTGAACACAACCATTCTACACCCTTCTCCCTTCACATTATATTCCATCATTTCTTCCTCTTCTTGGACTCATTTAGGTTGTGTAATATTTTCACAACGAAATATTGAAGATCCTAAATCTCATGCAAAAGTAGTTCAAAGTAATCTCCCACAACGAAAAAACCTTGGGCTAACTGCTCCTTCTTCGTGCACTAATAAACTCCAACCCACGTTGTGCATAAGAGACCATGGCTAAAAACCCATAGCTCATCGTGGGAACGCCCCTTCATGGGACAAAAAGATAGTGAATTTAGTGAAAAAATATATATTAAACCCCCTCCCCTTCAGCTGTTGCATGGCAGGGAGAGGGAGTATGAGCATGAGTAAGTGGTGAAGGGACATGGGGAGGAGGCATGCAGCCCACCACTTGTGTGGCTACCCCCCTCTTCACACTATATATGAACCCCCCCTCCACAAGCTTGAGAGGGGAGAGGAGGATTGGTCGGGCTACTGCTGCCCGCCTAAGGACCTGCCCGCCGCCGTTCATCGCCATTTGGCCACGCCGCCTGCCCACTGCCGTTGCCTTTCCCACCACTACCATTAGCGTCCTCATCATCGTCTTCATCTACCCCATCGTCATCTTTCCAATCATCACTCTCTCTCCACGTTATCTGCTTGTGACAAAAGCTTGGAAGCTTCTATTGAAAGCTTCCATTAAGGCTTCCATATGCCCTATTCATCTGTGTGCCCCCGATTTTTAAAAATTGTGTCTACAAGGACCAAATTCCTGCGAGGAAGAGGAGAATCTCGGACAGTAGTACCCTCGAAGTGCATAAGGGAGCAAAGGAAGAGTCGATGCGTCGAAATCTACCGCATCCATGGCTCCTAAGAAAAAGACGAGAGGAGCACACGCGGGAGCTTCCACCTCGAGGACGCGAGTGGACAACGCCCAGATTCTTAATGCCCAGGTTCCGATAATATTCCCACATGAAAGGATGCATTAGGCATGTCTTTAGTTCTCATAGGCAAGTTTAAATACATTGGGGAATTTAGTTGCTCGCTTGATTTACAAAATTTAGTTGCATGTCAAGTATTTCAATTGCTCTTCAATGGTTAAGTGTAGTTGAAATTCTGAACGTATGATGCATAAGTAAAAAGACGAAATTGTGCAAAGGCATCTTTGATTCATTGCGCGTAGGACAGGGCATTTAACACATAATGCATAGTTGAGATTCGTGTATAAGATAATTGTAGACGCCCATTAAATGATGTCTGAGTAGTTGCAATGCATGGAAAGAATTTATGAACCTTGCAAATTGCATGTGATGCTAGTTACACTCTAGGTTGGGTTAAGTGCTAAAGGAAGGATTAATTCAATGATGGACTCATGGTATTCGCTCATGCATGGAGTTCTTTTATCAAAGTTTGAATGCATCTTCATTAAAAATATTAAAGCTTTGATTTCATTGCATCAATGTAGGGTTTATAAGAGTTAGCTCTGAATGTCAAGCTTTTAGTCACATAAAGACAAAAAGGACTATGGTCTCGAAATCGCATAAAATGATGCATCTCGCCTATCTTACAGTTACTTACATCTTTTAGGGGAAAGTACTTGCAAATTTAGAAGAAATTATTTGCATCTTTAAAAGAAAAGATCATCTTAGATCGTGGGTTGGTTAGATCAACTAAGTAATTCACATATAATTGAATATCTTAGTTAGTATATGACGATCACCTCAATGGGCTAGGTAGGGTTTAGCTATGATAAAATTCTGCCTAGTATTGCACTTGGGTTGCCGACTTAATATTTCCAATCTTAAGGGTCTTACCCACATCCACAAAATTTTAGGATTATCTAATCACCATGCAAGAAAGATCTAGGGTTCCTACCCTCTAGATCAATTGATCAAATACTAGACCTCCGTATGAATTTAGGAACCCTAGGGCCAAAACGACTATCAGGCTAGTAGGGTCATGGTTTTGGATTGGGCCAATAGGACTCCCAAACCCTACATCTTGACCAAAGGTATTCTTGACCAAGGAATACCATTTGATGTGAAAAATAATCCCACAAGTTAGGTGCCGACACCTACTCGTGCAACAAGTTGCAGCGTCACATGGTTTTGTGTCTAAATCACAAAATAGTATTGCCACTTCTTAGAACAAGTTTTGCGAGTTCTATGTACAAGTCTAATTTTCTAGAGGATGAGTAGTCATCATGCTACATCACCCTTCCTTGGGGCTGATTTGCCAAGTTAGGGGAGTTATGAATTGCCAAGAAAGTAATTGACCAACCAAGTTAGGACAACAGGGTTGTCCAGGATTTATTGACTAAGACATAAGGATACCTCAGGTAGTGACAATTCGGGTCGACAGGGTATAAACCCTAACCCACGGAAAAAGGATAAACAAGCAACTCATCTTACGAAACCCTTGGGATCTTGCCAAGTCACGATTGATCCCGGATCAAATGCTGGATGTACTCGGAGAGAAGGATTCACACCTTAGCAGTTGGCCGTACAAACGACCACTAGAATTCTCGTGATTATACACTTAGAAGCACTGTTTGTATTTCTTTGCTCAAGGAACTAATGACGGAAAAATAACTAATGCTTTAGGTTGAAAGCCTGGAGGGAGAGGTAGGATTAGTTACCTCCGACAGTCTGCCTGACCCTATCCAAGGGGGTTGTTAGCCGCATCAGGTATGTACCGAACCCGCTGCGAGAGGTCTCTCCGTGGGTGCTACTTGGGGCAGGGGGATGCTTGGGTGCTAGGGGAGGCTCTGGCCGTAAATCCCTTACCTCCGGATCCTGCACAAAAGGATGACGTGACTCGAGATGGGATCTCGAGGCCCGCATACTAGTTAATGGGCGAAACTTGGAATAACGATCCACTACAACAGAAACGAGGCATAGACGCGCATGTTATGCGCGCAAAGTCGGGCACATCTATCAGAGCGTTTATAAGTGTGTGTAAACGTGCATGTAAATAGACGCGAATTTTGCATCTATATATCCGCGCAAATAGATGCTAATATAGATGCGCCAGCAGACACACATACATCTCAGTGTAGATGCAGATATAGATGCGAAAAATGTTTCCTCTCAGAGCGTCTGAGGGTGCGTCTTAGAGCGCATGTGCTGGCGCGTGTGCTCTGCAGTGTACACGCGCTGCACAGAAGGTTGACCTGCAATCTACACGTGATTATACACGCGCATTGACCTGGGATGTGCGTCTGACAGCGCGTCTATGCTGCATCTTAGATGCACAGATAGATGCGCTGTTCAGAAGGTTCACTCTAGAGTGCGTCTGAGGGCGTGTCTAACCTACAATGTAGACGCGGGGATACACGCGCCAGGTCTCCCAATTCTGATAGTAAACAATATATTTTTGCAATGATGAATGTGACCAATCCCATGTTTGTGTTTATCAATTTTCTTGTTTAAGAGAAGCATTAGCAATTAAGTGTTATGCTCAATGTCTAAAGAAAACTCTTTGAAAATGTAGGTAATATATGATTTTTTGTATGCAAATAAATTTGTCTTTTTCCTATGTTTTTTTTGCAGATGTCGTATCCTGGTTCATCTAGCAATGACCCAGATGTGGATCTCATGAATGATACATTGGCCTCCTTTGGCAGGGGTTCAATGCATTTTTTGGAGGTTTTCCTAGTAGGGAAGACTTCATGGGAGAGATGACCAGACACCTTGGCCGCTCTCCCACAGTGGACGAGGTGTTCAGTGTCATGTCTGGGACACCTCTGGCGTCTTTGCCTGGCACTACTTCTCAGACTCCACATGCAGGTACTCCACATACATGTACTCCATATGTAGGTACTCCATATGCAGGTACTCCACGTGCTCCACGTGCATCGGCTGAAGCACAAGCATCTGCAGAAGCTCGTGCATCCAGCGAGGCAGAGGGTAGTCGACAGAGAGGGAGGAGGGAGAGTTGAGGGGGAGGACGAGGCTTGTGTGGGGGTTACCTAGGAGGTGACGAGCAATCACCCTCACCAGTAGAACACGTAGAGGAGGTTGTATGCCAGTACTATAGAGTTACAGATGCTAGTGGCATCTTTCATGATGATGAGGGAAGGGATGTAATAGCGTACATGAGGAGCGTCGTGCATGCGACGTATAAAGATTGTTTCATTGCCTTCAAAAATCAAAAAAGTGGCTTGTGGCAGGAGGTGTTGAGGGCAGTCCATAGGAGGTACCCAAATCTTGAGGGTCTGCGATTCTCGGATGATTGGGGACGTACAAAAGTGAGGGATATGCTTCACAACAAAAGATCCCACCTCATGACATGGGCCAGGGACTCATTGCGGAGGCTGAAGGAGGGGCGTGGAGCCTATAGCCAACCACCTATGTGCCACCGCATAGAGTGGAAGAAAGCCAAGAAGAAAGCAACTGAGAAAGTGAAGAGTCGCCAGCACGCAGAGGCGCGATAGATCCAAATGGAAACCATGGGATCGTCGCATTATGGATCAAGCGGCAGAGAGTCCTGGGAGGCAGAGTTTGTAAGTATATTTTGATTTCTAGTTTTTTTTAATTTATATTTCTTTCAATTATTTATATATTTTAGTCTAATATATTGTGACTCATAATTGTTTGTATATCTCTAAATGTTTTGCCGACTACCATCGTTGGTAGGACACCTACTCCTAGAGAGAATATCCCAATGGTCCCTGATGCAGTGCCAACGAAACAACGACCTTATCCCATGAATCCCAAACACGCCCATGCAGTAAAAGAGGAGATTGATAAAATCATGAGGGCAAGATTCATATATGAGATCGAGCACACGGACTGGGTTTCACCTATCGTGATTGTCATGAAGAAAAATGGAAAAATCCGAGTGTGCGTGAACTACAAGAAAGTGAATGCCGCTACAAAGAGGGATAACTATCCTTTACCTTACACTGAGCACATGCTTGAGAGGGTAGTAGGTAAAGAATCCTATAGTTTTATGGATGGTTTCTCAGGCTATAATCAAGTGCAAGTGCACCCCGATGATAGGCACAAGACTGCCTTTGCCACAGAATGGGGTGTATTCGCCTACATTGTCATGCCTTTTGGGTTTATGAACGCACATGGTCTATATTCAAAAATTGCGTCTAAATGTGTGTCTATGAGGACTTTTTGTTGTAGTAGTGATCCTTGAGGATTGCTAGAATAGCCTTCGGGCAGATTATTTGATGTATTCCAAAGACTGATAAATAAATATCAAAGGTTGAAAAGGAACTTGTTTGACATTGTTTTTCTATGTCAATGCCTAAGTTACATGAAGGAACTAGTGTTCAATTGGTTAATTAAGGAAGCTATTTTTGCTTGTCAAACTAAATGTGGTAGGTAATTAGATAACTAAAGAAACTTGAGGAAAGTGTGGTGGACATGACTCCGGGTGCATCCTACGGAAGGGTGGTCCCGGTTGTCCGGGAACTTTTCTCAAAGGAATTGAGAGCAAGGTAACAATGACCTAGAATCTAGAAAGCTAGAATCTCGATTTATACTATTTTAGGGGAATGGAATGGGACTATGCCTTACAGACACAGAGGTCGAGCTTCCATCCCTCTCGTTTCCCATTCTCCTTGAGCCAAGTGCAGTATAAATCCACTTCAACCTTGATGTTTCTGCACAAAGTAGTTCATCTGGGGGTCAACGCTAGTTATCTCCTATGAACTTGACCATTAGGAAAACCCTGATTCAGGTCAATCCTAAGTGGGAACGGCTAGAATGTTTCTACTTCGTGGTAGACTCGAGAAGACCTAGAGTCAAGAATCGCGTGGTGGAGGGGGTTGCTCAAGATGCTGCGCCGAACACACACAGAATGCACAAGGAGAAGCTCACTCAAGAGACAAGAAGAGAGATGGAGGCCAAAACGTTTTCTTGCTGATTTCTTCTTCTTCTTCCACACACTTTATAATGTACACAAAGTATAGATAAGATACAACATAAAAGGAAAGTGGCCTACTAAGTCAAACAATGCATAACCGACTACACTAGTCGACTGGCGCTATAACTATGCCAGCTATAAATAGGTGTAACAACTTGAATATAATAAGTAATGAGTCAGTGGCCATGTGAGAGTCATAATGACCACCGACGTGCTAAGTGTAGACGTGTGGACCCATCTAACCAGGCGATCCATCATCCATGTCCGCATGTGTTGAGCTTGTCATCTCAACACTCCCCCTCAAGCTCAACTGTATCTCTGCAACTCCAAGTAAGCTTCGAAACTTTTGAAGCTTCTCTGTACCCAATGCCTTCATAAAGATGTCAGCTATCTGATCCTGTGTGCTGACATACACCAAGTCAATCTCACCTGCTAGTACCTTCTCTCTCACAAAGTGGTAGTGTACCTCAATATGTTTTGTCCTGGCATGGAACACAGGGTTCCTAGCCAACTGTATACTGCTCATGTTGTCACAATAAATGACAACTGGACCTTCCACCTGCAAATCCAAATCAGCCAATAGCTTTTGCAACCATACTACCTCACATGCTGCAACAACAGCACCTCTATACTCAGCCTCTGTACTCGACAAAGCAACTGTAGATTGCTTTTTACTACTCCATGCAACTGCTGCACTACCAAGAGAGAACATGTATCCGCTGGTAGATCTTCTATTAGACATACTACCAGCCCAATCTGCATCTGTGTATCCAAATACCTGTACATCTGTACCTGCCTCATAGAAAAGTCCATAATGTAATGTGGACTTCACATATCTCAATATGTGTCTGACTGCATCCAAATGTGGCTTTCTAGGTACTTTCATAAACTGACTCACAAGACCAACAGCATAGCTCAAGTCTGGCCTTGTAATGGTCATGTAGATCAAACTCCCCACTATCCTCCTGAACATAGTAGGGTCTTCTATCTCATCCCCAACATCAGCACTCAGCTTTACATTCTGCTCCAACGGGACTGAAAGTGGTTTGCATGCAGTCATACTATACTTGGACAACATATCCAAGCCATACTGTCTTTGGGACAGCCATATACCATCATCACATCTGATCACCTCAATGCCAAGGAAGTACCTTAGCTCACCTAAATCCTTCATCTCAAACTTCATCTTCAAACAACCCTTGACTTCAGCAATCCCACTATCACTATCACCTGTAATAATCAAGTCATCCACATAGATGACTATGATGACCAAACCTGCATCTCCCTTTCTCACATAAAGTGAGTGATCAGCATCAGAAACATAAAAGCCAATATTGACAAGATACTCTCTAATCTTGTCAGACCATGCTCTAGGTGCTTGCTTGAGCCCATAGAGTGTCTTTTTCAACCTGCACACATACGTGGGATGCTCTAAATCTTCATAACCTGCTGGCTGATTCATATACACTTCTTCCTGTAAATCACCATGCAAGAAGGCATTCTTTACATCCATTTGCTGCAACCTCCAACCTTTGGCTACTGCCAAAGCAATCACACATCTGACAGTTGCCATCCTAGCAACTGGACTGAAGGTTTCATCATAATCTATGCCATATGTCTGGGCATAGCCTTTTGCAACCAGCCTAGCTTTATACCTGCTAATAGAACCATCTGCATTGTGCTTAATCTTATAAACCCACTGACATCCAATAGCTTTCTTTTCCTTTGGCAATGATACTAGATCCCAAGTCTTATTGGCCTCTAATGCAGCCATCTCCTCATCCATTGTTGCATCCCAATGAGCATGACCAACAACCTCCTCAAAATATGTGGGCTCAACATCCTCAACTAGTTTCACCATATAAGCATAATGGTGAGCTGCATAACCTTCAAAACCAAATCTTTTAATAGGGTATCTCACCCTGCTAGACCTGTGTACCACTGGATCACTCAATGGAGTCTTTGCATTAACGCGTGCTCTCTGCACACCTGGAGTCCTCACTGAAGGAATGCCAAGCTCATCATCCAAGCTCTCTAAGCCACTGGAGTCTCCATCAAGAACTGCATCAATGCCTTCTGACACTTTATTCTTTCCTTTGTCTTTACCTGTAGTGCTACTAGATGCACCCGAAGATGTAGAGGTACTCCTTAGTCTCCCAGACCAAGGACTACCAGATGATGTCTCTGGTCCACTAAGAGTTCGTGATTCTTGCTTTTCAGCCTGCACATGAGTGTCATGATCATCATCATCATCCAATGCATCACCACTAGATGCATACCAACTGCTCATTTCATCAAAGATGACATCCCTGCTCACTCTGAACTTACATGTGACAGGGTTGTAACAGCGATACCCTTTCTGCTCTAAAGAGTATCCAATAAAGACACACTTTTCAGCCTTTGGATCCAGTTTCTTCCGCAAATCATCTGGCACATAACATACGCAATGCAGCCAAATACTTTCAAGTATGAAACATCAGGCTTCTTACCTGTAAAACATTCTTCGGGGGTCATACCATGAACTGCAGCTGTGGGAGTTCTATTCATAATATAAACAGCAGTATGAACAGCCTCAGACAAAAAATGCTTAGGCATATTCTTTTCAGCCATCAAGGCACGTGCAACTTTTGCAATATGCCTGTTTTTCCTTTGTGCAACCCCATTTTGCTGTGGGGTATACTTGCATGTGAACTGTCTCTTTATCCTATGAGACCTCAGAAAATCACTGAACTCATTGGAGAGGTACTCTCCCCCTCCATCTGACCTCAAGCACTTTACTTTCAAGCCTGTTTCTCTTTCAATTGCAGCCTTGAAAGTTCTAAAGTGCTCAAAAGCTTCACTCTTTTCCTTCATAAAATATACCCATAGCTTTCTAGAACCATCATCAATGAATGTGACAAAGTATGAACTACCTCCAAGAGATACATTTTGTGTAGGCCCCCAAATGTCTGTATGCACAACATCAAGGATATTTCTGCTTACATCTCTATCATGTAAAAAGGGTTGTCTTGCCTGCTTACAAAACTGACATGCTTCACATACCTTCTGAAATTCTGCAACTTTAAATGTAGGCAAACCTGTAACCAACCCTTTGGATTGCATTAATTTCAGCCTTTGTACATTTGTATGTCCAATGCGTTTGTGTCAAATTTCAATGTCTGCAACAACACCTTTTCCTTTGGCATACATAGCAGCATTCATAGTAGGAATTCCAGCATCTAGAGTGAACATACGTCCAACTCTACTTCCCTTTGCTACCAATCTGCACTTGTCATTGAAGTCTTCTACAAAGCAGCCCTTTGCATTAAATCTGACTTGTAGCCCTTGCTCTACCATTTGACCGACTGACACCAAGTTCTTTGTAATAGATGGCACATGTAATACATCTGAAAGACTCTTTGTCTTACCATCATGCAAGGACAAGGGAACTTTTCCAATGTGTGAAATTGTGTGGCATGAGTCATCACCCGTCTGCACATAACCTGCATTCTGCAAATCTTGCATCTCTCCAAACCATTCTGCATGGCTGGTCATATGATTGGATGCACCTGAATCAACATACCAAACATCTTCATGTGTTCTATTTCCTGTAACAACATTCAGCATATGCTGCATAACGAAAAAACGTTCATTTTTGTCTTCATTCTGTCGTGAAGACAATGCATAGTTTCCTTGTTGCAACTTACCACTGCGGATATCATCTCTCTTAGCATAACATTGGGCTGCAATATGACCTGTTTTGCCACAGTAGTGGCACACAATACCAGAGTTGTTAGAACCTCTGTTCTGCCATCCACCTCTTCCTCTAAAGCTCCCCCTGCCTCTAAAATTACCACGACCTCTTGAAACCTGCATATCGCCAAATTGCTGATTCAATCTATTCTGCTGGTTATCACTACCACGTCCTGTACCACGGCCTCTTGAAGAGAACTTACCACGTCCCCTTCCTGATCTGGAGTAGAAAGCCTGGACCTGTTCACCACTTCTTTCAGATGTCTCACTCTGCATATTGATTTCTTCAGTGATCATTAGAGAGACCAACTCATCGAAATCTGAAAATGGCTTTCTGACATATACGGAAGTTACAAAAGACTTCCAAGCCTTTTCATTGTTAAGTCCACCCAAGGTAGACGACATCAAATCATCATCATCGGGCATTGCATCAATCGCTGCCAATACATCTGCAATGCTTCTTACCTTCAGTGCATCCTCATTGATAGACATCTTCCCTTTCTTTAATGTATTCAACTCTTGCTTGAGTTGAATCTTTCGTGCCTTTGTATTTACAGAAAACATACTTTCAAGTATGGTCCAAGCTGCATATGAATTCTCTGCATTTCTAATGTGTCCCAGCATATTATTGTCAACTACTGCAGACAACCAATACATGACCTTTTTATCCTTTGCATTCCATTCTTTCTGTGCCTTTGTCTCTTCTGCAGTTGGAGGATCACTCATCGCCGGCTCCTTTTCTTCACCTGAAACGAACTCGTAGAGGCCTTTTCCAATAAGGAAGTTCGTGACACGGAACTTCCATGAAGGGTAGTTGTTCTTGTCGAGCTTCTCAATGATGGGGCTTCCACTATTCTTTGCTATTATCACAAAATTAATACCAATAGCAAGCAAGTCTTCTGCAACCCTGGACCTGTAGTGCACAGCAATACACCAGATAGCCTTTTTCACTGTCTGCTCAACAATACATGCAATCTGCAACGTGTTTGCAGATCAACCTTGTTTTTACGATCAACCTTGTTTTTACTCACTGGTAAACACCTTTGAACTTACAGATCTAAAATCTGTAACCTACGCACCCACTTTCAGTCAATACAGTCGAAGTCACAGCGTACCCTGAAACTGCTGTCCGCAACCTTGCGGCTCTAAAATGGGCCCCGAAACGGTCTCAGATGCCCAAAATAACTGCGGGAAAGCCCTAAAGGGCCAATCTGCAGAATACACAGCGCTCTTCGCGCACACCAAATCTCACTACAATCTGAGGTTTTTGCTCTACCCTGCTTCCGGTGCCTCCACAAGCACTATCCAAGAGAAAGAGTTGAAGGATGGGAGAGCTTCTTACCCGTGGCTTGCTTGCTCGAACCTTGCTTCTTCTCCTTTGCTTCAACCTTTGAAATCAATCTCTCTCAATGGCGCGGCTCTGATACCATGTCAAGAATCGCATGGTGGAGGGGGTTGCTCAAGATGCGACGCTGAACACACACAGAATGCACAAGGAGAAGCTCACTCAAGAGACAAGAAGAGAGATGGAGGCCAAAACGTTTTCTTGCTGATTTCTTCTTCTTCTTCCACACACTTTACAATGTACACAAAGTATAGATAAGATACAACATAAAAGGAAAGTGGCCTACTAAGTCAAAAAATGCATAACCTACTACACTAGTCGACTGGCACTATAACTATGCCAGCTATAAATAGGTGTAACAACCTGAATATAATAAGTAATGAGTTAGTGGCCATGTGAGAGTCATAATGACCACCGACGTGCTAAGTGTAGACGTGTGGACCCATCTAACCAGACGGTCCATCATCCATGTCCGCATGTGTTGAGCTTGTCATCTCAACATTGCAAACCCCGTGACATTCCTTAGGAGTGCTGGGTGACGCTTTCTGGACTCTCCTCCCCGCCGATGGGCTCCTATGATGTGTCCCACAAGCGGATAGGGGTACACGTTATAGTTGGTATCACAGCGAACCAATAGAGTCTAATATTTACAAGGAAAACTTAATAAGGGAAATTAGAGCAATGTTTCCGTTGAGAACATTTCCTTACTTACTTATCAATGCTGGCCTGCAGAGTCGCAAAGCATGGAACAAATTCTTGGTGTTCCAGGTTATGTTTATGACTTCAATGCATGCTTCGGATTATCGATGGAGGCTAGGTATGATGAATATCCTAGACCGCATCTACAATCCTTCACATTAGGGGAGTTTTGAGGTCTCGAAAATGCCATGTAAGAGATCCTAGAGAGAGAAAACAATTTAAGAAATAAAATCATTTTATAGAATTTTTAAAAGGTTTATATTTTGGTAAGTTAAAATATCAAAATTTGTTAATAAGTCATTGTCGTGATATTCTCGTGGTCACATCAAACCTAGAAATCTAGGTCGCCATAAAGTTGGCAAGGTTGTCATAATGAAGATCTTGCCTCTTCTCATTAAAGTGAAAATTAATATTCAATTTTAATTTTGGTGGATACTCGATTGCCTCCCTTCATCGTTTCTCTCTTCTTTTTTCCTCCTCCTTAGTAGTCTCTTCTTTGTTTTCATTCTTGCTTCTAATCATATCCTTAGCTATGGATCAATCACCCAATGATCTCTGTAACTCAGCTATAGATCAATCATCCAATGATCTATGTAGCTCTCATAAAAGACCTCTCTATCATCTTGATATTGAGTTGGATAGTGAGTATGAACCAATAAGAAAGAGAACAAAATCGATCACGGTTATAAGTCTATGAAATATATATTGAGGTTTTAAGGAAAGAAGAATATTGATCTTTGGTTAGATGGAAAGCTATATCCCAAAGATCCTAGCAGAAATACCACTCCTCCTTTCTATAATAGCTCATCATTAATGAGGTTTTTTGGTGATGGCTACAATGGATTTTTAGGTTACACACTTAACCTTGTTGCAGAAAATGATATCCTTGGACTAGAGAATCATCTTTTGATGAAACAAAATATAGAGTTGTTGCAGAAGCTAGAGGATTGTCAATAAAAAATTCATTCATTGGAAAAGTGTATCAAAGCTTATTAGTGAAAGAAAACTTTATTAGGCCTTCGAAATCGACAAAGAGCTCTTAAAAATATTGAGAATCTCAAACGAGGAGGAGGAGGCTATGGTAAAAGAATCCAAGCAGCAAGGTATATTTTTTTCACTTGAAAAATCTTAAATATGACTTTATTTAAATTACTTGCATTGATTTGTGATGTTAATTTTGCTTAGATCTCTTCTACAACCAAATACAAGTGAAATAGATTCTTTAAAAGCAGCTCAATTTTATTATCATATTCTTCCTTCAGTAGTTTCAAAGGATATTTTCGAGAAGAAGAAATTTAAAAAGGCAAAGAAACAATGCTTGGAGTCATTTGTAAAGGATTATTCTTTGGATTCTAAGTTAATACAAAAGACAATGGATAGTATTGGTATCAATCGAGATGCTTATATGCAACTTTTCTAGCTTTTACAATCAAATATGAAGCAACGACAGGTATGCAATTGCATACTTCTGAAGCCATTTGTGGTTAGGACTATCAGACAGAGAGTTAATAACAAAGTGATGGGGATTCTAGGTGAGCGTTTTCATATCAAGGCTAGCTTCAAGAGCAAGAAAAAGGAGGTTACATTCAATGAATTGAACAATATTTCCCTTGACTTGCCCACCCTACAATGCTTAATGATCAAATTTTATGACTTGTCAGTAGCAGAGGCATAGGGAGTGGCTAGATTTGTGATTAAACTTGATGAAAGTGAGATTCTGAAATGTAAAAAATTGGAGAGAATCTCTATCACCTTGATGAATAGAGCACTTTCATCAGTTCATTGCAATCACTCAACATCATTTAGTGTTCAATCTGAATATAACATCTGGTGGCTAGGAGCATTTGAGGTAAATACTAAGAATTTTGATATATTACATTGGGTTTTTTATCAAACATCAATACCTAATGTTATTCAAAGGCAACAAGTAGAAGAAGAGCTATTTGTTGAAGGATTTGGGAACTACAGGATTGAGTGACACATAGCTGGTGACCTAAAGACACTCAAATGTATGTATAATGTATCAAAGGGAGCGAACTCGAGATCTCCTTGCTTATACTGCATGTCACCAGCTGCAGAGTTAAACTGATGCCAAGAGGCATATTTCACGGTGGATTCCGTGCCACAGTGGATTCCGTGAGGTTTTACGGTGGATTCCATAAACTTTGTTTACTGGGGCTCATACACAAAGTGGATTCTTTGTACGAGAAGTCGATGGGGACACCTATCCTTTTCGGGCGTTTCATTAATTTAGTGTGTACATGGGTGATTCCATAGCGGGTGATTCCGCAAAAATACATATTAAATTAATAAATATTTATGAGTTTAGAGTGCGCACTCGTGATAAATTAAGGTTAGGATTGATTTCTAACCAATTGATTTATTTATGTAGCTGAAGACTACTAGGTATTCAATTTTGTCGGTTTAATTGAATTATTTTACTAATGATTATGAATTCTTTAGTTGATGTGTAGAGATAGCAACAGTGGTGGAGGAAAGCATTGGAGGATAGCGTGTATTCGAGTTATCACTTATATTTTGATGGGCGCATACCTTAGGCATGGCGCCTATATTTTGTCGCGCCTATTATTATTAAGGTATTGGATATTTATTTATTATTTTGTATGCGCATGGGCGCATGATTATGATATTTGTATTTGGACATTGTATTGGGTATGCCTGACTCTTTGGGCGCCCGCCCATTAGCTTTATTTCTATTTGGCACTAAAGCAAACTCAAAAGCCAAAAGCGTGCTATTTTGTAATTTGGGCTATTATTTGATCTTGAAGATGATTAATACATAAAATACATGCTTTGTGGAGTGCTCACACAAGGCATGGAGGGAGATTGCACCCAATTGGTCTCTTGTTCATGTTGTGCATGCTTTCTACCTTGAGTCTTGTGCAAAAGGTAGAGTTCTTTTGTTCTTGGGGACCTTCCGACGTTCACTACACGAGCATACAGCATCCGATCTGTGCACTAGTGGTATCAGAGCGAAGCTGAGATTGAGAGCTTCCAATCGCTACCCATCTTTGCGAAGGCAGAGCTCCTGGAAGGATCGAGCTCTACAGTTAGTTTCATTGCGAATGGTTGATACAGGTGGATTCCTGGCGGTCAAGAACCTCTGTTTACAGCCTCTGATCGCGAAGGACCGGCCTGAGGAAGCGGAGGACCACTCCTACATCTCTTCTATCAAGTTTTTTTTTCTCAGACAAAATAGATAAGCTTCCATAACTACCAAAAGTTTAAGCTTAAGTTAAAAGCTTAAGTAAGCTTAAAAAATTTACTTAAGAGCTTAAGGTCCATAAATTTTTACGTTTGCGGCAGCGGCGGCTTCATCCTGTAATTTTTGGCGATGAAAACGCCCCCCCCTAAAATTCGTCGATTGTCCATAAGCTCAATTAGAGCTTAGTTACATAAGCCAAAAGTCAAAAAATTTCAAAGTTTATCAAGTCTTGCAAGTTTTATTACTCTGCAAGTTCTGCAAGTCAGCAGAGATCAAAACTGACTTATTCTAAAAACTCCCATAAGGATTGTTCCTGCGCAGAAGCACAGAACTGCAAAGTTGTTCCCTGGAAGACTCTACTCGCATACGTAGACTTTCTGAACTAGTTTCAGCACATGCAAAAGTTCATACGCAGATTTTACGAAGACTTTAAATCCTGCAACCGCAAAAGTCGAAGACCGTGAAAGCCAAAAAAAAAATTATAAGCCTTGTATACCCGACTTTGAGCTACGCTTATCCCGCTAATTGGATTTTGAGAGTGTGAGGTCTTTTGGATTTTTATAGGATGACGAAATAAAATACGGACAATTTTGAGAGTGTGAAGTCGACCTTCCTGAACCTACGATGGAACAAAAATTGGATTTAATTATGATGCAGCTTAATGAAGAACGAAGAGCCCGACAAGCTTTACAAGTTCAATTGGCCAATTTACAACGATCGACTACTGACAAAGATGGACCACAACCCGAAGATCTTATCCGATGTACCATAGATGCGACTCTCGAAGCTCAATCCATCCGCAAAGAAACAAAGATAAGTAAAAGAAATTTCAAATTTCGTACTTTCAATGGAACTCGAGATGGAAAGACTGTTCTTGCATTCATCAGTCAGTTTGATGATTACTTTCATGAAGAGACATACGCTGAAAAAGATATAATTAAATGTGTCACTAATCACTTAGTCGATCGAGCATCTCTTTGGTGGACCGTGGTTCGTAAGAGCATAGATTGACCCACTACCTAGGAGAGTTTCAAAAAGAAGTTTATGCAAAATTTCCTTCCTCCACAATTCCATGAAAAAGCCATAAAGCAATGGGACCTTCTTTAGCAAAGAGATCGTGAGCCTATTTCCCAGTACACCGAACATTTTTGGAATGCCTTACTGCAACTACGCATACTTGAAGACGTACTTGAAGTGACTCACAAGCGCAAGTTTATGTATGGATTACTTGGGTATTACTACGTTGAAGTCAATATGTTCAAGCCTACAACCCTTGAAGATGCAATTTCTTTAGCTCATGACACTGAAGACAAGATTCGAGGAAGAGACAAGCGTCCACAACAATTTCAAGCAAATGGTAACTATGGTTCTGAGAGATTCAATTCAAATTTTAGAAGATTCAATCAAAGTCGCTTTCCTTCATCATCTTTCTGTAAGCCTTGGACAAAACCACCTATTCTACCATCAAATACCAATCAAAACCCTAAGCCATCCTCACAGCCAAATCCTAATATTCCTAGACTTCCTTCCATTGCCAACAATGTATCTAAAGCCAAACCTATAGTGTGTTACAAATGCCATCAACCTGGATATCTAGCAGCCAATTGCCAATCGAAGAAGCCACCTGTCCATATCAACTATCTTGGAGCAATGGAAGATGAAGAACATGAGGAAATGCCTAACTTTACGGAAGATGAGGACGACATTACTACTCCTTCGGATACTTTACTAGGTATGCCAACTCCACATTCTTTGTTGACAATGAAATGTTTAGTGAATGGAAAAGAAAAGATTATTTTGCATGATGATGGTAGTACACATGATTTTATTTCTGCAAAGTTAGTGAAAGAATTGAAATTACAAACTGTTTCTATGCATTATCGCATTAAAGCAGCATTCTTAGGCACAATGTATAATGGAACACAAGAGGTGCATGACTTGGAAATTAAAATTGGTGAATACATTGAAAGAAGGAATTTCCTAGTTGTACCTTTACAGTCCAGTGATATTACCCTAGGTATGCCTTGGCGTCATCAGCATAATCCTGACATAGATTATTCCACGCATTCAATTAAAATTCATTTTCAAGGAAAACACATTACATTGTATGGTATGCATGCATCTAATAATTTTCCACTGCTTACTCATACTCAAGCTAAACGTGCATTACATAAAAGTAGTAGATCTTATCTAATTTGGGTGAATGAACTTCAAGCTAAAGAAAAACATATGCACCCTAGGCATAAAGAATTCCTTGTACAATTTAAAGATTGTTTTGTTGAAGATTTACCACCTGGATTACCTCCTTCACGTCCTGAAGACCACAAAATAGATTTAATTCTTGGTACACAACCACCATGTAAAGCACCATATAAGTATAACCAAATTGAGAAAAAAGAAATTCAAAATCAAGTTGAGGAATTATTAAATAGAGGATTAATTAGACCTAGTAGTTCTCCATTTGGCGCACCTGTTTTGTTGGTAAAGAAGAATAATAATACTTATCACATGTGCATAGATTATCGTGCCCTAAATAAGATTACTGTAAAGAATAGATATCCAATTCCTAGGGTAGATGATCTTATGGAAAAACTACAAGGTTCTACCATATTTAGTAAAATAGATCTTAAATTTGGTTATCATCAAGTGAGATTAGATAAATTTGATATATTTAAAACTGCATTTAGAACACAATTTGGACATTATGAATTTTTAGTGATGCATTTTGGATTGACTAATGCACCTACTACATTTAGCCAAATGATGAATCGCATATTCTTGAAATATCAGCATTGTGTTATAGTATTCTTTGATGATATCTTGGTATTCAGTAAAAATGAGAAAGAGCATTATGAACATCTGTCTTTGGTTTTCAAGTTGATGAAAGATAATTATCAATTGTATGCTAATCTAGAAAAGAGTGAGTTCTTTCAAATAGAAATTGAGTATCTAGGTCATATTGTGTCATCAAAAGGTATTAAGGTTGACCCTAAGAAAATAGATGCAATATTAAACTGGCCTTTACATAAAAATGTGCATGAGTTACGTTCTTTTCTTGGTCTTGCTAGTTTTTACAAGAAGTTTGTGCGAAATTTTTCATTACTTGCTTTGCCTTTGACTAAACTTTTAAAGAAAAGTATTGTTTATCATTGGTCTGATAATCAACAAAAATCTTTTGATTTATTGAAACATGCATTAACCCATGTTTCTGTATTACAACTACCTGATTTCAATAGACCATTCTTTTTAGTAGTTACTGATGCTAACGGATCTGGAATAGGAGCTGTACTTATGCAAGATAATCATCCCATAGCCTATTCTAGTTGTAAACTGAAACCATCCAAACTTAAATATTCCACTTATGATAAAGAATTATTAGCTGTTGTACAAGCTTTAAGACAATGGAAACATTACTTAATGGGTTCTGAGTTTATGATTAAGACTGACCAACAAAGCATTAGACATCTCCTTAGTCAACCCCAAATATCTGACTGACATATCAAATGGGCAGCTTTTATTCAGAGTTTTCATCCCCTTATCCAATATCAACCAGGTAAAGAAAATGTAGTAGCTGATGCTTTAAGTAGAAGACCAACCATTCATAATATCTCTGTCATATCATTTGATTCTCTAACTCCTATGAAAGATACTTATCATCAAGACATTACTTTTCAATCTGATTGGAATAAATTAGTTGGAAATAACTGGATTCCTATTGATTCACTGTCTTACAATGATGGATTCATGTTTTATGAAAAGAGATTATGTGTTACAGTTCCATTTAGATCTTTTATTTTGAATGAGATTCATTGTCCTCCATATCAAGGTCATAGAGGTATTATATCTACTTTGCGTACATTGACTGAAGATTTTTATTGGCCACATATGGACGCAGACGTATCTAACTTTGTTTCTGAATGTTTAGTTTTTCAAAGAGTTAAGAGACATCATGGTAAACAGTATGGTTTACTAATGCCTTTATCTATTCCATCATGACCATGGGAACAAATTTCTATGGATTTTATTACTGGTTTACCTAACACTAAAGCCAACCATGATATGATTTGGACTGTTGTAGACAGGTTTAGTAAACAAGCATATTTCATTCCATGTAAGAAAACTTTAACAGCATCTCAGGCAGCACAATTGTTTTTGAAAACTGTTTTCACTAATCATGGTTTACCAAAAGTTATTATTTCTAATCGTGATTCTAGATTCTGTAATAATTTTTGGATTACTTTGTTTGCTAACCTAGGAACAAAGATTGATTTCTCATCTGCATTTCATCTTGAGACTGATGGAAAAACAGAAGCCACTAACAATACTATTTTAGATCTTTTATGTGCTTCCACTATTTCTAAACCATAGAAATGGGATACACATTTACATCTACTACAGTTTGCATATAACAATACACCACACATAGCTACAAAGAAAGCACCATTTGAAGTGATTTATGGTTATAGATTGTCTACACCTATTGCATCTTTATCAAATAGAATTCAGAGTGCTGATGATATTGTTAACATGCACAATACTATTTTTGATGAGGTTAAAGACATGATTGCAAAAGCCCAGCAATCATATACAAAACAAGCCAATAAGAAAAGACAATCCATGAATTTCAAAGTTGATGACTATGTTTGGTTAAGAATAGAAAAATGTAGATTACAAAGTGTAGATAAACACCCAGTTGTGAAATTAGCACCTAGATTCTATGGACCATTCAAGATCATTTACAAAATCAATGACAATGCATTTAATTTAGAACTACCACCACATTGAAAAATTCACAACACCTTTCACATTAGTTTATTACGACCCTTTAGAGACCAATTACCTGTACACCCTGTTTATCAAAATCCACCTTTGCTAGTTGAAGAGATTGAAATCCTTGAGCCTGAAGCTATCATAGATACTGACTTTATGACCACTAGAACTGGCCGTAGATATTCTAGATATTTGGTCAAGTTTAAAAACCATCATGTTGAAGAGGCCCAATGGATGCATGCTAGAGACTTAAATGCTTTCCTCACTCTGTTAGCTCAACATTGAGCTAATAGCAATTGAGGACAATTGCTATCCCACCACGGGGGTATGATGCCAGGAGGCATCTTTCACGGTGGATTTCGTGCCACGACGGATTCCGTGAGGTTTTACGGTGGATTCTGTAAACTTTGTTTACCAGGGCTCATACACAAAGTGGATTCTTTGTGTGAGAAGTTGATGGGGACACCTATCCTTTTCGGGCGTTTCGTTAATTTAGTGTGTACATGGGCGATTCCATAGTAGGTGATTCTGCAAAATACATATTAAATTAATAAGCATTTATGAGTTTAGAGTGCGCACTCGTGATAAATTAAGGTTAGGATTGATTTCTAACTAGTTGATTTATTTATGTAGCTAAAGACTGCTAGGTATTCACTGTTGTTGGTTTAATTGTATTATTTCACTAACGATTGTGAATGCTTCAGTTGATGTGTAGAGATAGCAGCAGTGGCGGAGGAAAGCATTAGAGGATAGCGTGTATTCGAGTTATCACTTATATTTTGATGGGCGTATACCTTAGGCATGGCGCCTATATTTTGTCGCGCCTATTTATTAAGGTGTTGGATATTTATTTATTATTTTGTATGCACATGGATGCACGATTATGATATTTGTATTTGGACATTGTATTGGGTATGCTTAACTCTTTGGGCACCCACCCATTAGCTTTATTTCTATTTGGCACTAAAGCAAAATCAAAAGCCAAAAGCGTGCTATTTTGTAATTTGGGGTATTATTTGAGCTTGAAGATGATTAATACATAAAATACATGCTTTGTGAAGTGCTCACACAAGGCATGGGGAGAGATTTACCCAATTGGTCTCTTGTTCATGTCGTGCATGCTTTCTACCTTGAGTTTTGTGCAAAAAGTAGAGTTCTTTTGTTATTGGGGACCTTTCGACGTTCACTACACGAGCATACAGCATCCGATCTATGCACCATAAACTGAAGCAATTGGAATAGAGCTCCCTCTAGGCACAATAAGGATCCACAGTTTAAACCAGTCTTGGACATTCCTTTAGGGAATGCTCATATTTGTATACTTCATGCACTTTGTAGGATAATTGAAAAGCTTGTTCATCTCTCTATAGGATTTGAATGGAAGCTCAAACCATTATCAACTAGAACAGATGCTATAACAAAGGTTGAAAAAGTTCTCTCTACAATTGGTTTGCATGGTGGCAATGTTGTTATTGAACCAGATCTTCAGAAGTCTAAGGATGGTAATTATGTCCCAAAAAAACCATCTATTGGTGGAGTGAAGGCTAGAAGGTTTCTAGGCTTTCATGGGAGACTTGTCATGATAAACTCAAGAAATGGTGGCTCAACTATTAAATTTAATCAGTGGAAATCCCTACATAATGTAGTTAAGGATCACACTGATAATGGACAAGCTCGGAATAGAAAAGCTAAAGTTTAAGAAACACTAGACAAAGTGTTTTTTTATTGTGACAAGACTGAATGGAATGATGATGATCTCAAAGACTTTAAAAACCAATTGAACCTTTTCAAAAAGGCGATGACAGAAGCTTGGGGTGATCAACACTTTACTCACTATATGGTAAGAAGTTTGTATATGTTTGTTTCTTCATTGTCAAACTCATATAATGTTTTTTAATAACTTTCGTTATTTGTTGACTATGCAACATATTCTATACAACCATGCTCCATACTTTATTAAACAATATGGATCTCTATCTATCTGGTCAACCCAAGGTATGGAAAAATCACATTATCAAGCAAGAACAAAATATTTCAGACACACAAGAGATGGAGGTGAAAGACACAAAGCCAATAGTTTATTAGAGGTCTTTCAATGGTTCTATCGACAAATCTGGCATAAATTCAAGCTTAAAGATACAACCACATCAAGAAATACATCATCTTTAGCAAGGACTATACAAATTGTTACCCAAAGAAGAAAAGATAGATATTTAAATTCTTGTGCAAAGCAAAGATTTACAGAATGGTTACAAACCAAACAAAGAGTTGGGAAAAGATGGGTTTCAAGAAACCCTTAGTCTTTGGCATCTTCTAGTCTGATTGTGTTGCAGAAGAGTCCTTAGTTTCAGGCACCTCGACGGGGCCTCCAGAGGAGTCCTTAGTTTCAGGCACCTCAACACGGCTTTGAGAGGAGTCCTTGGTTTCAGGTAGCTCGATAGGGCCTCTAGAGGAATCTTTTGTTTCATCCCACTCAATAAGACCTTTGTATTTTAAAAACTCCTGTTTTCGATAGCTTGGAAGAAGCTTCAAATTCTTACTATCTCCTACATAAGAGAGCTAATAGGAGCCAAGAACTCCAAAATATCCAGCTCTAGATCCACTATATCCAGGCATGAAGCCAAAAACTCTTATGGCTTCTTCCTTCTCCACTAAAATGATCTTGTCCAAAACTCTGCTGAAAACTTGAGATCCAATTACCTTTGAGATACCTTTGGGATAGCTCTCAAAGCCATCATTGGTAGACTTGGAGAGCTTGACAATCTACTATGATATATTACAATTGTTTGATTGTTTAAGTTTCCAATATAATGGCCAAGGCTTTGATTTTTTCCAAGCTTCATCGGCCTAGAGCCCTTGGCCCTTCCAAGAAAGTTGTCCAGATCTTCAATCTCAATCTATACAACAAATCACAATAGTATAAGATATACGATATTTATCTATAATGCATAATAAAGTCTAACATAAACTCAATGTCAAGATTGTGGGAGAGAAGGAAGGAGTCTCACTTGTAGCTTTCTTGCTTGCACAATGGGGGAATACACACAAGGATGGAGGCTAAAAATAGTTTTCCTCTTCTTAGTTGTGTAAGCCAAAAGAACTCTCATACAAAGAAATAGAAGAACCCTATATATGGGTCTCAAACCAAACTCAACTAACTAAGGTGGCATACTAACTCAGCCACAAACTAAAGTAGATAAGGATAGCTGTCATGTAGCTATTATTCATGGGCGGTGTACCAACCGCGTCTGCAACTAACAAGTCGGTGACATAAATACACAACGGTCACCCTGGCGTATCACGAGTGGAGCTCGATATCTCAACACTCCCCCTCGAGCTCAATCCCAATTATGGCACACCAAGCAGGTCTCTGAACTTGCGCAGCTTCTCTGCGCCCAATGCCTTCGTGAATATGTCTGTCAGCTACCTGATCCTCTGTGCTGACATAAACTAGATCAATAAGACCTAGTAAAACCCTCTCTCGCACATAGTGATAATGCACCTCAATGTGCTTTGTTCTAGCATGATAGACTGGGTTATTTTCCAAGTGTATACTACTCATGTTGTCACAATAAATGACAACTGGCCCATCTGTAGACTGATGCATATCATAAAGTAGCTTATGCAACAAAGCTACCTCACATGCAGCCATTGCTGCACCCCTGTACTCAGCCTCTGTGCTCGACAAGGCAACTGTAGGCTATTTCTTGCTGCTCCAAGTGACTGCAGCACTCCCAAAAGAGAACACATATCCACTGGTAGATCGTCTATTAGAAATACTACCAGCCCAATCAGCATCAGTGTATCCATGCAACTGTATCTGAACCCCAGTCTCATAAAATAGTCCATACTGCAATGTGGACTTCACATACCTAAGTATGCTTCTAGCCGCATCCAAATGTGGTTTCCTTGGAGCCTGCATAAACTGACTTACCAATCCAACAGCATAGCTCAAATCTGGCCTGGTAATAGTCATATAAATCAAACTTCCTACTATGCGTCTGTACATAGTAGGGTCTTCTAGAAGCCCACCTGCATCTGTGCTCAGCTTCACATTCTGCTCCAAAGGAACTGAAATAGGCTTACAGCCTGTCATCCCATATTTGGACAGCATGTCCAATCCATACTGCCTTTGCAAGAGCTGTATCCCACTTGGTGATCTAATCACCTCAATGGCCAAGAAATAACGCAGCTCTCCCAAATCCTTCATCTCAAACTTATGCTTCAATAGCATTTTCACATGAAGGATATCTTCATCACTGTCACCTGTCATAATCAAATCATCAACATAAATGACAAGTAGCATAATACCTTTCCTGTTTTTCTCACATAAAGTGAGAAAATTTCCTTGGAAATCTGAAAGCCAATAGTGACAAGATACTGTCCTATCTTGTTAGACCATGCTCTAGGTGCTTGCTTCAAGCCATACAAGGCTTTCTTCAACCTGCAAACAAACTCAGGATGAACAACATGCACATAACTTGGTGTCTGCTCCATATAGACCTCTTCTTGCAAATCACCATGCAAGAAGGCATTCTTTACATCCATCTGATGTAAAGACCATCCCTTTGATGCAACCATAGCAATGACTGCTCTTATGGTTGCCATCCTTGCAACCGGACTGAATGTTTCTTCATAGTCAATTCCATATGTTTGTGCATACCCCTTGACTACTAATCTTGCCTTGTATCTGTTCACAGAACCATCTACATTGTGCTTCACCTTATAAACCCACTTACAGCCAATTGCATTTTTACCTTTAGGCAAAGGTACCAATTCCCATGTAGCATTTGCTTCCAAGGCATCCATTTCTTCATCCATGGCTTTCTCCCATTTTTCTTTTCCCATGGCTTGCTCAAAAGAAGTGGGTTCTGGTTCCTGTATCACTTTGACCATATATGCATAGTGAATGGCTGTAAATCCATCATATTTCAGCCTATCCACAGGATATCTAGCTCTCTAGACCTGCGCAAAGTAGGTTCACTCCTAGGTACTCTCAAAACATCCCTGGTCTTCCTTACTCCAGGTGTAACAATAGAAGGAATACCCAACTCATCATCAATGCTCTGTTCTGAGCCACTGGATTCACCATCCACATAAGAGTAACCTGCATTCACATCAAACATGGGCTAATCAACCTTCTCTTTTCCTTTTCGTGATACTTGCATACCATTATCTGCATTACTTTGAGAAGATTCTCCTAAACTCAATCTGCTTGTCCATGGCGAAGAATGTGAACCACTGCTAGAGGACGCTCCAGGTCCACTAATATTTTGTGACTGCTGCTGTGAATTCTGTGCAGCATTACCATTTTGTGCATCTACATCATCAATCACATTTACTAGTTTATACCAGCTACTCATCTCATCAAAAACAATATCTCTGCTCACTGTAAACTTACGAGTAGAAGGGTTATAGCATCTATACCCTTTTTGCTGCAGAGAATAACCAATAAAGATGCACTTCTCAGCTTTTGGATCCAACTTGGATCTCAACTCATCTGGCACATGTACATAGGCAATGCAACCAAAAATTTTCAAATGAGAAATATCTGGTTTCCTACCAGTATACCTCTCCTCTGGAGTCATTCCATGTATTGCTGCAGTGGGAGTCCTGTTCATTATGTAGACTGCTGTAGCAACTGCTTCAGCCCAATAAAAATCTGGCAAGTCTTTTGCATTGAGCATGGCACGAGATACCTCTCCAATATGCCTGTTTTTCCTTTCTGCAATTCCATTTGTTGTGGGGTATGACTGCATGAATATTGCTGCTTTATGCCATACAGGAACCTTGCAAACTCATTTGAGAGGTACTCTCCCCCTCCATCTGACCTTAGGCATTTTATCTGCATGCCTGTTTCTTTTTCAACCATAGCTTTAAGAGTTTTGAAGTGCCCAAAAACTTCACTTTTCTTTTTCATAAAATACACCCAAACTTTTCTGCTATAGTCATCAATAAAAGTGACAAAATAATGACAGCCTCTAAGAGATGCAGCTTTAGTAGTCCACACATCAGAGTGGATTAATTCCAATGGCTTCTCACTCTCTTGAACATGTCTAGGAAATGGTTTCCTTGCCTGTTTTCCAAACTGACATGCTTCACATACCTTATGCATTTCTGCAACCTTGAATTTGGGCAATCCTGCAACAATATTTTGGGTCTGCATTGATTTAAGTCGCTGTACATTAACATGACCAATGCGTTTATGCCAGATATCAATATTTGCAACTACACCGGTCCCATATGCAAACATTGCTGCACTCAATTCAGGCATGTCTGTATCCAACGTAAACATTATGCCCTTCTTCTTTCATTTTGCTATCAAGCAACCTTTATTTTTCATATCCTCAACAAAGCATCCATGAGGATTAAATCTAACCTGCAAGCCCTACTCAACCATTTGACCAACAGAAACCAGATTCTTGGTGATATTCGGGACATGAAATACATCGGACAGGTATTTCTTTTTCCCATCCTGCATAGACAAAGGAATTTTTCCAATCTGCACAATAGGATACGCAGTATCATCACCAGTCTCCACAAATCCTGGTTTTTCCATTTTCCTTGCATCCTCCATCCATTCTGCATGACCTGTCATGTGGTTTGATGCACCTGAGTCAACATACCATACATCATTGCTTTCTTCTGCACTTGTCACATAATTGTTCATGTGCTGCACCATAAACAAATGCTCATTTCTGTCATCACCCTGTCTACTAGAAGATGCATAATTCCCTTGTTGCAGTTTTCCATTCATGATGTCATTCTGCTTTTTATAGCAGTCTTTAGCCATATGACCCATTTTGCCATAGTAGTAGCATTCAACATTACTGTTTGCATTTTGGCCTCTTTGCCATCCACCACGACCTCTTTGGCTCCCCCTGCCTCTAGAGTTACCATGTCCTCCTCCATAGGACTGGTTTTCTTGAGTTTGCTACATATTCTGATTTCTACCACGGCCTCCATATCGGTCTCCTCTACCTCTGCCTCTACCTCTTCCAGCATTTGAGTAGAAGACAGCTTCTTTTGAAGTTCCTCCTGAAGAAGATGCACCACCATTTCTCTGCTCCTCAGAAATTAGAAGAGCAATCAACTCCTCAAAATCAGAAAATCTTTCACGGACGGAAATGGATGTTCGGAACTGTGCATAGTCCTTTCCTAGACCATTCAAGGTCACTGAGACTAAATCATCATCTTCCACTGGTGACCCAATGGAAGCAAGTGCATCTGCAATCTTCTTCACCTTCATGTGGTAGTCATTGATGCTCATACTTTCTCTTTGCACATTGTGCAACTCTTGCTTGAGCTGCATTTTCCTGGCTTGCGTATTTGTGCTATACATTTTTGACAAAGTATCCCATGCCTCCTTTGGCGTACTTGTATCTTGAATATGCACAATCATAGAGTCTGAAATGCTGATAGACAACCAGTACATAACTTTCCTGGCTCTCTCATGCCATGCTTTAAATGCCTGCATTTGCTATTGATTGGGAACATTAGGAAGAACTGGTTCTTCTTCATTTCCTGCAACAAATTCCCAATATCCTTTTCCCATAAGGAAATTCGTCATTCTAAACTTCCATGCTTGGAAGTTGTTCTTGTCAAGCTTTTCAGTGACAATCTGTGAGAGAGAATCAGACGCCATTACAGAACACTACAAAAAATTCTGTCATTGCAAAGAACACAGCTTCAGCCTCACAAAGGCAAATCTGCAAAACTGACGAGAGTGGTATTTGACCACACAGTCACTTCCTAGTGACGATTTTGCATCAACAGGCAACAGGGATGATTCTGTAACTCCCAATGTCTCTGCGCACAAGCATACGATGCAATTTTTATAGTAACTTTTCACCGACCTGTAGAACAGTGGCTGCACAGCATAAAACTGGGCCTTTTCCTGAGTGCGCGCAGAAAACTTCCACCTCCAAAACAAGCCCCGAAATGGCCTCAAATAAAAAAAACAAGGTCGCCAAGGGCTAAAGGCCTCTCCCCAGCATATACTACCCTCTTGCTTCACCGCGAAGGGCGTCTCAACTTGAGACAATGCACTCCTGCACTTTCCGGCTGTGCTACTTGGCAGAGATCTGCTCCCAAAACAAAAAATGAAAGCAACATTGCTCCTCTTACCAGAACACCGCGAGCTTGGCTTGCTTTCTTGAGCTCCTTACCACGAACAAGGCTTTGATACCATGTCAAGATTGTGGGAGAGAAGGAAGGAGTCTCACTTGTAGCTTTCTTGCTTACATAATGGGGAAATACACACAAGGGTGGAGGCTAAAAATAGTTTTCCTCTTC
This sequence comes from Lygodium microphyllum, assembly GCF_053477565.2. Taxonomy (NCBI): domain Eukaryota; kingdom Viridiplantae; phylum Streptophyta; class Polypodiopsida; order Schizaeales; family Lygodiaceae; genus Lygodium; species Lygodium microphyllum. The sequence continues at coordinate 119,720,007 of NC_141146.1, forward strand.
TTAGTTGTGTAAGCCAAAAGAACTCTCATACAAAGAAATAAAAGAACCCTATATATGGGTCTCAAACCAAACTCAACTAACTAAGGTGGCATACTAACTGAGCCATGAACTAAAGTAGATAAGGATAGTTGTCATGTAGCTATTATTCATGGGCGGTGTACCAACCGCGTCTGCAACTGACAAGTCGGTGACATAAATACACAACGGTCACCCTAGCGTATCACGAGTGGAGCTCGATATCTCAACACTCAATGGGTAACTTCGAATTATATTTCATACCTTAGGATGTTCGTCTTCTTTGAGAAGACTATCATCATAAAGATTTATTGAACTCTTGGGTTTCTCATCTGATGGATACTTCAATCTCTCTTCATACCCTACATCATCAATATGAAGTTTCTTCTGGACCTGCAAGAACTCTTCTTCTGTAGTAGGTAGCCCCCCCTTTTCGTATTCTATGATCTGATTAATACATGTAGGTAAGGCTATAGAGCTGTCTTGGAAATTCTCTCCCTCAACATCAAGACTTGCTAGTGGTTCTTATTCATAACCTATAAAATTCATATCATTTTTGCCCCAACCTACAAGGATTACTAAGAAATAATCTTCTCTAAGATCAAAAAGATGTTGAATATAATTTAGCAACACATATCTCTTCTTGTTGATAAGATAAGTGGGAAATGTTGGAACACATGCAAGAGGACCTTCTTCATCAACCTGTGCACTTGGCTCGATCTCCTTTTCTTCCACCATTGTGATATTGTCACTCTTGAACAAACCTACATCAAAACCTTGGACAAGTTGATTCTCAATATCTTATTGGAACATCTCCTCCTTCTCTTCGACCTCCTTATCCATACTTGCAATATCCTCTAGCTTTCCCTGTTGGTCTATATCCGGAGAAGAATTTTCCATGTACTAAAGATACACAATAAATCCAATGTCCTTTGGATCAGAAGGCATTAATGTTGATACCTGTGAAAAGGGCAATATGTTTCTCTCTTTCTGAATTCCTCATCAATGAGGTTGAACCTGCCTAGCAAAGTTGACCTGGATGTACTGGTGGCTCCCATGACATCACTATAATGAACAAATCCATTGACTTCCAAACCTTGAACATGTCTATCATAAAAACATATGTACTCCTTAAGTTTATCTTCAAGATCCTCTAATAACTCCTTCAAATCAAAAGGAACATTGAAAATTTCCCTAATATAGCTAAACTTGGAAGAATTTCCAGTGGTGTGTAAGAAATCGAAGAGCCTATCATCAGAAGTATCCAATAGCTCCTCCTCATCCATTCCTTCCATAGATAGCTTTCTCTTTGTCATCTTGACCAACAAAAGATTTATCCCTGAAAACAAAGCACAATGACAACAATGTCTAATAAACAAGATGAAACCACGGAAAGAGACCCCAAAATTGCATTTTTCAAGAGAAAAAAATAAAAAAATGAGATTTTTTTAAATTGATCGGTGAAATGCAAAAACAAGGTGTTCAAGGCAAATGCCGATAAATAAATCGCATTTCACCGAACACTACTTGAAGACGAAAGTTATTTGAATATCTCACCGGTAAAACATGATAGTTAGCAAAATATCACTAACCAGAGACATTATTTCGCGTTTCACCGGTCAAAAGATGCAAAATAAGAAGAGAAACATGAACTATGAATTCATTCTATTAAAACACTGAAATTTATGATAAGATCCTTTTTGGAAGTGCTATGCTCCTTTTAAAAGATACAAAGCACATAACATCTGTAATTTTTCAAGTGTTATTAAAAATTATTTCTATATTAATCAAATTGATTTTGTTCAAATACTTGTAATAACAAAATTTTATTACCTATTAGAAATTGTTGAACTACTCTTCAAACAGGAAGCAAAGACCTTGAAGGGAAGTCGAAACAAAATTTCGGAAGAAAGGAAGGCAATATCGGAGAGAATGGCTTCGAAAAGCTTTTATATTGATCGTCAAACGTGTGTTGATAGTTCCAACGAAAAAGTTTGCGTAATGATGGAAAAATAAACGCGACCGCAAATTTGGACGAAATTTTTAATATTTTTGCACGCATGAAATACCTCAGAAGACATGCACACATGTCTCACTTAACACACTGTATCAAATTTCTCAGAAGACGTGCACACTCTCTTTTTTTGAGAATACATCGCACGTGTTTTACTTAACACTTCGCCAAGTAATGCATGTGCCATCGAAATCCCCCAATAAAGGGAAGCAATGGATAAATTCGTTTCATATTTTTATGGTCATGGAGCACATTTTCGTGGTCATGCAGTAGGGCCTTCGAGCACATTTTCGTGGTCATGCTGTGGTTGTGAAGAACGTATTTGCGTTTCACCAGACCTATTGAAAAAATTGGTTCTAAATGGATTTTTCCCAGCAAAGCGCCAAAGAAGGTATGGTTTTCTGCATCCTTCTTCTCAATGCCCAGGCATCCATTCAATGCATTTTTTTGATACTTTTCCTTAATTTTTTCTATTATTATGAGCTTATGAGCACTATAAACGAATTCTTTCCATAGTGTGAGCATTCCTTAATGTTGTGGAGATTTAAGACAATCCTTCAAAATTTTTCCTTAATTCTGTGGATATTTTAGGTAATTTTAATAGCATTCCTTAGTTCAAAGCTTTGTTTTTCTTCGTTTTGTTGATTACTTTGCTATTTATGAGTTGTTCGATGAAACGCGAAAACAATATGCTGTAAGGAGGCCTCTTGTCTGAAACTCGTGTTTCATTGGACACACTAGATAAGAAGTCTGGTGAAACACAAAAACAACATGCTGCAAGGAGGCGCCTTGTCTGAAACTCGCGTTTCACAAGACACACTGGACAAGAAGTCCGGTGAAATGTGAAAATAACATGCTGCAAGGAGACGCCTTGTCTGAACTCCCGTTTCACTGGACACACTGGACAAGAAGTCTGCCGAAACGCGAAAACAACATGTTGCACGGAGGCCTCTTAGCTGAAACTCGTGTTTCACTAGACACACTGGACATGAAGTAACATCTCTTTTTTTTGGTAGATGGCTAAGACTAAAGCAACAGCAAGGAAGGGGAAGATTGATCCTAGGGGTTTAACATCAAAGATTCATGAATCTTCAAAGCCTCCAAAGCTCTCTAGAAAGTCAAAGCCAAGGAGAAAGTTTTCTCAGAATGTCAGGTACCTAAGGGAGATTAGGAAGGCAATAAAAGCTCTTGACAATGCAATTCCAAAGTTGTCCTTTTAGAGGCTTGTCAGGGAGATTTGTGACAAATATAGTTTGGATAGTTCTAGATGGACAAGAACAGCCCTTAATTGTATACAAAAAGCAACAGAGGATTTTTAATTGAGTATTTTCAAGATGCCTATATTTGTGCTACTCATGCTCATAGGCTCACACTCATGGACAAGGACATGGTAATTCTTAGGAGGCTAAGATATAGATTTTCAAAGGTCCTTGAGACAATTCCCCTCACTGATGAGAAGACATTTAATATCCTTAATGTGCCCCCAGCTAGGAGAAAGAAAGATGATTCTGGTCCTAAGGTTGAGGATGTCACCCATGAGAGGGATACAAGGCAACATGAAAAAGAGGAGAAAGCTAAAGAGGAACAAGCAGATAAATGGAGAGAGTATAGGAGGCAAAGGGCTGAAGAAACGGAAGCAGAGCAACTAGAGTCCTTTAAAAATGAGCTGGCCACCCTTCTTGAAGCAGCTAATCCAAAAGGATTCAATGTGTTTTGTTTCTTACCTTGTGACTTAGGCAAAAGAACTGAGATTATCTCCTTTGATGCTGTATGTGTTCAGATTCTTAAGGATAAAAGAAGAGAAATAAATGACAGTATTATTCTTGTTGGCCTAAGGTATATCCACCCATAATTACTTCTACTTTTTGATATTTTTTTAACAATAAGATTTTTCTTGTTTATACTCACTATTTCTATGACTTTTCTAAGTGTGTAATACATGAGTTTCCTTTGGATATGCAACAAAAAATTGAGGTTCTTGACCCATCTATCTCATTCTTTATGAGGAACGAGCTTGATACAAGTTTTGTTGAGCAGTGGTTCAATTTGATTGACTTCGATACTTTGGAGCTACTTATAATTCCATATAATGAAAAGTAAGTGATTCAATATTCTATTAGAGTTTTTGAGATTTTATCCTACTAATTTGTTGAGATATGATTGCTTTCAGTTCTCATTGGAGCTTGATTGAAATAGACTGTGTGGATAAGCAATGTTTTTTAATCAACTCTATGAAAGGAAGCCATGGAAATGCTAAATTGTAAGTTATATTATCCAAGGGCTCCTTGATATTTCAATTCTTTTTTTTTTGTAAGTACTCTAAATTTCAATATATTTTATATATAAAGGTACAAAAAGATTAATTGAAGAGCTAGAGAAAAGGCCCCCTATGCCGTCTAAATTGTTTGCAACAATGCAATATAGACAAGTTGCGGTAAGTTATTGATTAAAATAATTGAAACATAAGTTTAATCTATGAACTACCATCCGTAAATTTCATAATTTTACTTTGTGAAGGTGAAGCCACATCAGAGAAAGGCAAAAGGACTCCTAGAAAGGATAGTTCTCAAAAAAAAAAAAGATTTTCCATATCGCCTTGTAAGCCTTCATATATAGAAATTTTCCCTTCAGCCCTTGTATATCTTATAGAGATGGCAAATAGACATCTGCTACACAATTTGTATATATATTTTATATTGATAGTAAAGATATCTTTTCTTGAATGTCCTTGCGGTGTATATTATTTTCTCTCCTTTTCGATATTTGCAAAAACTAAATTACAAATGTTTGTTAGTTAGGAAGTGAGATCTTGATATACATCTAAGTAGATTTCTTATCAAGTTGGAATACAAAGGAGCATGGTAGTTCAATGTCTTCATTTTGTAAATCCATCCTCACTTGATGTAGCGTACATGATTTTCTGATCTTTAAGATTGTAATAATATCCTCGTTGAACCAAATATCAAGATCCACTATAGGATCTTTGCTGAAATCATTAAGATTCTGGTTGAAAGCAATGAGACTACTACCAACAAAATGCTGTCGACTATAGTAAAAGCTAAGGATAAAATTTTGAGTAGCGATCATATATTTACAAGCTATAGGGTCTTGATCTATCTTACATATAATTTTTCCTTCTGTCCTTGTATCCCATCCTTCATCAACAAATTGTATGATATGATCATATGTTAGTCTCTTCACTAAAAGCATGGTTTTTGTTATTCTTATCTCCATATTAGAGAAGAATTCAATAAATATATTAATAGGCATAAACAAAGTAACTTTGCTTAGCCTACTTGAGATATTAGATTTTAGTGCTTTCTAGATCTCAGAAAATATCTTACATCTATAGTCCTCACTAGTAGCTAGACTTGGCAAAGGCCACTCTAAGCTTGAAAAATCTACCAAAGGAAGGAGGTTTATTGATCCCCATTGGCAATGCTGCATAGGAATAACATAAGAATGGTCATAAAAGAATATTCCATTCTGTGCAAGCTCTGTCTTCTTTCTGCCTTATACATTTCTTCTCCAATTGAACCATGTATAACATCAATAACATCAATAATAGACTCCACTGGTTGCCATTCCTCAAGATTAGAGGGATAGACATCTATAAGACAAACAAATATTATAATGCAAAAACCTAAACCATGTTTAATAAAGGAAAAGCTTTAAGAATCAAATTCTTAGAATTTGGTCTATGCATTGGAAGCTTTGAAGATCCAGGTTTCAAACACAGCTCTCTATGCATGAACACATGTTGCACTAGTACCTCTTTGATGCTATTATTATTTGCTCCAAGCTTAAAATCTCGGATTCTGCCCTTCCAAGCAGAGATAAATGAGCTATCATGTCTTTGCCTTTTTCCACGTTTTGCTTGTTGCATGGTGATCCAATTACCTTTTCTAATGATAGTAGGAATCCATCTTCCATTAGTTTGGAATGAGTTAAACACTGATATGGATGTGATTTGGGAGATTGGACACCTTGTTGAAGGTCAAATTTCTGTATCCATGGTAGAAGAGAGAGAGACATGCATAGAGAGAGAGAGAGAGAGAGAGAGAGAGAGGACTAGGCTACCATAACGGAGGGAAAAACAATAGAGGAATAAAAGAAAGGAGGGAAAAAACTGAGCGCCATGCTTTTCACTAATTTGAATTTCGATTATATCAGTCATTATCATTAATCTAGAAACATCATTAAATAAAAGTAGCCGAGACTCTATGCCACCAATGCAACAGATGTCATAATCACGAATATAAGAGACTAAAAATAGATAATAAAAATACAAATTTGTAATATTATTATATTTATATATTTTTGTAAAATGATTTTTTAATTTTAAAAAAATAGAAGTTCCGTTACGGAGGCTTTGCTCTTATTGGTCTAGAGCACTCTCTCTCCACATCCTAAAAGGCATTTTCGAGACCTCAAAAATCCCCTAATGCCCCTGTACCTGGAACGGAGATGGCTGGGTGAATCAAGAATTTATTACATAGCTTCCCATCGACTTGCGTACCTTCAGGCCAACTTGAAGAGAATCAAGTGGATGGAGTATGTCCATCTTTGTCGAGGCTTACGCAAATGCAACCCTACATGTCGGCGGTCGAAAAGTCAAGCAGAACAAGTAAAATAAAAGTAAAAGGAGGCAATGTACCTACCTCAAAGATCGGAACATGAAACCCTTTGTGCCTCCTCTTTGCTCCTTCCCTCCCTTGTCCCTTTCACACTTTTCTTTCTTCTTCATGTTGTAAGACAGCGATGATGGTGACAGTGTTGATGAGCTCTCCCTCCCTCCCCCCCTCTCTCTCTCTCTCTCTCTCTCTCTCTCTCTCTCTCTCTCTTTGAGCTTTAAGCTCTCTCGCTCTCTATTTCATTCTCTCTCACAAATGTTTTCAACAAATGCCACACTTGGGTTTTCAACACTTTTTTCTCAGAGTGGCATCGCTATTAGCATTACTATTGGCTTGGCATTACTATTGGCATCACTATTCGTGTGGCTATTAGCGTCGGAAATTATACTTGTGATGCTAATAGCAAGGGCCATTTGCAACAGAATGCCACTATTTTACACTGCAAATGTCTATCCCTATTGCACCATTCCCTTGTAGTGCACATACACATGAAAAAGTAATTAATCTTTGGAGATTCAAGGGGGGATTTAACATGAGCCATAGATATTGATCTTGGAGGAGACTTTTCTTATAAAGGCTTGAGCTAGTCAAATTGGTTACTGGGTGATCTGTGGAAAGCTCTTTAGAGGTGGATGATGATATTAATGCCAAGGATGAGGAAGAAGAATATGATGATGAGGATATTGTGGAAGGAGTAGCGGTTGTTTCTCATCTCTCTTCTCCTAAAACTATTGTGGAAGATCATGAAGGAAATTGACTTACTAAAGGGAAAGCAAGATGTAATGAAATTATTATTTTTGGTCAGTATATGTAATAACTTGGAATTACTACTTTACCTTGATGACCAAAAATTCGAAAGAAGCATTTTATCATGGCCATCAATTTGAGATTCAAATTGGAAATTCTAGAGCATATGGAGTTATGCAACTCATCACAATCCTTATCTGCATGATTAAAAATGTTGAGTGGGGCTTGAGGACTAATAGCTCAAGATATACTAATGATTCACTAAAAGAAGCCTTGTTTTGAACTAAGTCTATGGGGGAAGAAAGGGAAAATCAATTCACCAAACTTTGAGACTTATGGAGGAAATGAGATTAGCTTTTTCAACGGCCTTGTTGAGTGCAATGTGGTTGAACATAGCACAATTAGGACTTTGGCAGATTATGGTGCATATGTTGGCCAGTCTAAACTTGAAATTTGAAGGCGTTTCAAAGAAGTAGATGCATTGGATGAGGGCTCCATAGAGAAGGAAGATAGAGATGCCTTGATGATTCACATATCAAAATTGGAGTTAGATCTTTATGATTGTTAATACAACATGGGTTTGTTACTAATGGAGTGAAAAGATTGAGGCTCCAATACAGAGAAATTAAAGGCTACAATGTAAGATGCAGAAGAGAACTTAAGAAAGTAGATTTTTGCACATCTTATAGCTATTTTTTAAGCTAAAAAGTGAGAAGAGAGTCTGAAGAGAGCATTGGCTATTAAAAAACAATGTGTTTTTTACCTAGAGAAGGCTTTGAAGAACATGCAAGCTGAATCAACAAAGCTGAAAGTTACTGCTTAAGATACATTAGCTCAAGCAAGGGACATGGTTTCCGGAACACAAGATAAAGCACCTCTAACAGAGTTAAAGGTTACATGCAATCAAAAGTTGCTCACAAACATGGTATTGCAGAGAGAAGTCTACAAAAAGCTGAAGGCCGTGAAGATGCATTATGAGGAGAGTGTCCTTTTGAATCTACAATGCTTTTTGAAATCCTTATTGTAGATCATAATCATTTTGGGCATTAGTCAAAGGCATTAACAAAGCAGAAGATTGCAACTAATGTGAGGGATGATGGAAAAGAATATAAATATTTTAAGCTTTATAAAAACTTTTAACGAAGCTTACGAGCTTAGAAGCTATAAGGATTTTCATTTTTCTCACAACATAAAAAGCCTTTCAAGCTCTATGGGAAAGAAAAAATGCTTAAAGCATTGCAAATAACTAAATGTGTGAATAGAGAGAATTAAAACTATTTAAAGGGGTGTTGTGAAGTGTTAGGAGCCCTTCGCCTTGAATATTAGACTTGTATCTTAAGAGAGAAGAGAAAAGAGGGTCCCATACATGTGTTTGATATTTGAGTTGATCAAACTCTTGAGAACACCAATATTAAAGAGTCGAAGTGTTGTGCAACCCCAAGGAGGTACGAAGTGATTGTTATTTTGGACTCAAGTTTAAATGTTAATGTTTTGTTGTTGTTGATGCTCTACCTTGAGATTTATTTTAGGAGTACTTGAGGCTACAAGAAGCATATTTGGTTGTTTTGTTCCATGTGTTGATTGTGTAGTGTTTGTGCGACATTGGAATTTTCCCTTTTGTATTTAACATTGACAAAGTCAATTCCCTAACTCGCACTCACTCCTTAATGTCCCATTTTCAAGTTGTGTGAGAGGCTAGTCTTTGATCACTACTCACTAAACAAGCAACATTGGAGGCATTTAAGGCACCTATACCTCAAGTAACTGTTTCTTTGGTGGGAAAAGAGAATGTTGCACACAGACGGTATGGGTTAGATCAAAGGTCTCACCTAATTTTGTACACAAATCATTTCCTCAACCTGACCATGTATGTGGAAAGTGTAAGTAATAAAGCCAAGCTCCACAAGTATGTGTATTGCTTAGAACTAAGCATTTCCACCACTATAGTCATGGCCTAGTCCCCTACCAAATTTTTAAAGCCATTGAGCTAGCAAAGCAACATGAAAGTAAGTATAAGAGGGAATCTACCATTCAAAATTGTTTTGGATAGCAAGGAATTCCATCAAAACACGTCCAAACTGATGTTACTTTTGGAGGATACACTTCTTAAGCTAGTGGCCTAAGGTTTCTGACATATCCTCCCCTTGATGCCATAAGATAAGAAATGAATTTGAGACCTTCAAATTTACTAAAATGGACTAAGGTCCCCCACATATCCTCCCTACAAGGCTGCAAGACAAAGAATTAATTTTAGACCTTTAAATTGTACTAAAATAGAGAATATATCTAGTAAAATAAAGTCAACACCATATTCTAATTAAGGTAATGGTAAGATCATTCCAATGATAGTTTTGAACGAAAGAAAGAGGAAAGATTAATAGTTCAAATGTGAAAAAACATATACATAAATTCATGCTTCCAAGTAACATAATATTAGTGAGTTTGGAAATCTCCTAATTCCCATTTCTTGAATACTAAAAAGGTGGCACCCAGATAACATGCCCATAAGTTTCTCAAAACCATATGATGTGACCTATCATTGGAAAGCGCTTGAAAAATGAAATCTATTGAGCTATAGAGCGCTCAATTTGGAGTTATAGTATTCAAGTTATGACAAATCCAAAGATTTGACCACATGTCCTAAACTTATGGGAAAGTCCCATATTTCCGAGTATGATATTAAGTGCATTGGTAAGAAGGAAAAAAGTGCATTGTATATTGATCATTCATGACTCAAAGTATGAGGCCATGGATGCCTTAGCTTTGTATGAGCATTGGGATGCTATGGGTGGCATATATTGATTTTGTGATCCAAATGAGTGAAAAAAGAGGGGGAGAAATGCGCATCGAAGAGTAGATGGCATGGGATATCGAAGCTTAATCATTTTCCATGTTCATCTTCTTCTTCTCCTCATTCTTCTTCCATTTATTCTATCTACAACAAGTGGTATCCTCCAAAGATAGATACCCCCAACTTAAGGACACTTTACATATGCTTCTATGTAACATGCCCACTAGTATCATCCAGGACACGTCTTAGCAGTCCATCGGAAAGGATGACTAGAAAGCTCCACCGGGCACTCCCATGCCATGTTACAGGGTTTGCGATCTAGGGCTTTCCGCGTCTGCCACGTAACGGAAGTATTCCGGTCATTCCCACTTAGGATCGACTTGAATTAGGGTTTTCCTGATTGGTCATTTCCTAATAGCAACTAGCGTCAGACCCAAGCGAACTACTTTATGCAGAAATGCCAGGTCCGAAGTTGATTCACGCTGCACTTGGTTCAAGGAGAATGGGAAACAAGAGGGATGCAAAGCTCAACCTCTCTGTCATAAGGCATAGTCCCATTCCATTCCCCTAAAACAGCGTAAATCGGGTTCAATCATAACTCTAGGTCAACGCTTTTGTTGTTCGTGTTCTTTGATGATCTTCCTGCTATCCATCGTGAGTTTGAGAAAAGTTCCCAGCCAATCGGGACCACCCGTCCGTAGGACGGGGACCTATGGCCCATCCTAGGCACTTTCCTTGGGTTGTTTTAGTTGTTTAATTACCTAACACATTAGTTGGACATGTAACAACTAGCTTCTTTAATTAACCCGTTAGGCACTGGTTCCTTCACGTAATTTTCTCACTTGACATAGAAAAACAATATCAGACAAGTTCCTTATTAACAGGTTATCATATTTATCTTGAAAATACAAAGAGTCCAGCCCGTAGGCTTATCCACAATCCACCCGAAGGCTATCCAGCGATCCACAGGGATCACTAATCCAAGTTTCCGCCCGTAGACTAGTATGCGGGCCTCGAGATCCAATCCTGAGTCACGTTAGCCTCTGGTGCAGGACCCAAAAGGCGAGGAATTTATGGCCAGAGCCACCCCTGGCACCCAAGCGTCCTCCTACTCCAAGTAGCACTCAACAGAGAGATCTCTCGCGGTGGGTTCAATCCACAATCCCGGCGTGGTCAACAACCCCCTTGGTTAGGGTCAGGCAGGCAGTCGGGGGTAACTGAAGCTGCCTCTCTCTTTAGGACTTCAACATGAAGTATAGATATCCATTTATATTTTAATTCATTGATCAAACAAAGCCAAACAGTGCTCTAAAATCTTTGGCAAGCACAAACATTTCCATTGGTCGTTTTTGTTGGCAAACTGCTAAGGAATGAATCCTTCCTTTCGAATGCGTCCAGCACTCGATCCGGGATAACTTGCACTTGGCAAAATCCCCTATATCCTGGGTTAGGACGTGCCCTATTAACCCAACTTGGTCAAACCTTAAGTTTATCGGTTGGTCTTTAGTTTCCAATCAACTTTACTTACTTTAGAAGGATACTAAATTAGGATGATTATTCATCCTCCTGCAATATAACTTGCGTGATGACATGCCAACTTCATTGCGAGAACTTGGCCATTCCCTTGTGATCCAATCACAAGATCATATGACTCCGTACTTTTGTTGCGCAAGTGTCGCCTCGAACTATGAGACAATGGAGTCACGAAACAATATGTTTCAGGTTACTAGGCTGACGTTGTTAAACCTAGGGTTTCCAAGTTTCATCTTGTAAGGATCTTAGGGATAAACCCTAGTTCCTTTTACGATTACAATTCACTGTCCCTACATTCCGTGGATGTGGGCAAGTATTTAAGGTATATACGTTTCTTGGAATTTAAGTCATTCCCAACGAGTATTTCGCAGCTTAGGTGTTTTAAGTTTATGTCAATTTGGTTAACTCTAGAAGATAATTTCGAGATTACTTCCACATGATTCGTTGTCTATGCGTAAATTGATTTTTCAATCCTAAACTTGTCGGTTTGAGGTCAGGCATAGGTTAGGCTAATTTCAACTAATCTTTCTTTTTCTTTGCGAACAAAATTCATGCTAAATAAGCAACCTTTTTCTTGTTAGTTTATGTAGTTGACAACGATAATTTCATAAAGTTTATGCATCGTAAAAAGTCGTTTCATACTTTGCACTTTCCATGATGATTCATTGCGATATGGGTTAATAGTGTGAGATGCTGTTTATACTTCTAGGCTTAACCGAAGTATACTATTTTAATGGATAATAATCTAGTCTTATAATTCATTTCAAATCATAAGCTATTTTCTAGAAATGTGTTTATACTTTCTTAATTTTACATGTTTCATTAAAAGTAATAATGACTAAGTTCCTTCCTCGTGAGCATCTAGGACAAAAATATATCCTATTTCTAATAATTAACCTTGCATGTTTGAGTTACAATAATATCAAATAAAAATTAAGAAAGAAAACCTAGGTTTGGGGTGAGATATCCACATGGATGCTGGGAGACGACCCTCCCGCGGCTATTCCTTGGACTTTCTTAGGAGGCATTGCAGTTTCAGTCTTTCGGACGTGGAAGTAGCTTTACAACTCCTCCTTGGAATTCCATCGTCGCTCCCTTGCACCGTCCGTCGAAAGTAGTTTTTGGAAGGCTCCCTCCTTGAAGTCGGGAATTCGAAAGGGTGTTTCAGAATCTTTTATGACTAAGACCCATTGAAGCCATGGGCAAGGCTTAATGGCCTTTTAATGAATCGTTCAAACAAGGAATGAAAAGGGATGGAAAAGACACAAGGTGCGGGAGAGAACTCTAAGGGAATATAGTAACCGTAAAGGTTATAAGTGAGGTCGAAGGACCCTTAGGTTGAACTTGGAGGAAAGGGGTTTCAATACGCCACAAGGGGAGGGTTAGAGAAGGTTTAAACACGGGGGGAAAAAAAGGGGTGATTTCAATATCCACGCAAAAAGGGGGCCTAAGGGTTTATAGAACACAGAGGGTGATAAGACCTTTTAGGCCTTAGTTCTTCCAAAGGAAAAAGGGGGCTTATAAAGGTTAAAAACCAGGGGGTTAATAAGCCCAAAAGAAGGGGCTTAAGGGTTTAACACCGGGGGGTGTTTCCAAAATGCCATGGAAGGGGTTTTAGCACGGGGGTGAAAGGGGGGGTTAGGAGGATTTTAAACCCAGGGGGAAAGGATTTGATGAGGCAACAACAAGGGGGGTGAAAGGGGTCTTAAGGGGATTAAAACCGGGAAGGGGATAATAAGGTATAGGAAGGGGGGTTAAGGAGGCCCCCCCTTTGGAAGATTCTGACTTCCAGAAGATTACGTGGGGGGTGTGAGAGCCATCTATCGATGGCGAAAAGGAAGGCAACGGTTCCCATTGGCTGCACGGCAGCCCAGTCCTCATCCACAACACGAAAATGAGGCGGCCCTCCTTCCTTATGGCAGCGGCAGGGCACGGCGTTATGGTGGCGGTTCACTCTCTCCTTTCGTCCCTTCACGACATCTGTCTGCTGGTGTCGTTTGGTAGCGCCTTCTTCTGGCCCTCGTACCTCAGACCTCCCTTCACGGCAGCGTAGCGACCTTAGCTTTACCCTCCTCTCTCTCCCTCAATGTTTAGAATCGCCCCTCACTCCTCACATATTCCGTCTAATTCCTCCCTTAAATTGGCGGCATCCGGCTCCTGGCTCCTCCTTGTGTTCCCCCCCTTCTTCCCCCGTCCCAACTGCCATTTGTTTTTTTTTAATAGGGGGAGGTAGAGGTTCCTCCCTCCCCTATGTGGCAGCAGAGCGATTTTTCTCCAGTGAGCTCCACAGAGGAGCTTTCGTATACCTTCTATTTCCCTCCCCCTCCAGCACGACTGTCGGCTGGGAGGAAATGAGGGGAATAAAAAAATTTCATTTATCCTTAAAAATTGCTATATCATTATTTTCCTAATAGAGGTAGTTCATGCAGAAAAAAAGAAATTTAGAACATTACATTCTCTCCCCCTTAGAGGAATCGAGATGTCCTCATCTCGAGATAAACTGGGGATATTGATGGTTGAAAGTGTCTTCATCTACCCAAGTGGCATCCTCTTCGGGATAATGTTTCCACTGGACGAGACATTCTCTCAAGGTTCTGGATCTTAATTGTCTCTCCCTAACATTTAAGATCCTATTAGGCCTTAGTTCAAGGACTCCTTGACTAGGCATTACAACTTGTTGGTCATCAACTACATGGTTAGGATTAGGTACATACTTTTTCAATAGGATGATATGGAATACATTATGAGCCTTTAGGTTCTCAGGGAGTTATAGTTTATAAGCATTAGGTCCTAGGCACTTGAGGATCTTGTAGGGTCTACAATACCTTGGACTTAGCTTTTTGCAATCTCGATAGGGAACTCTTTTTAGGGCGTACGCGAATGAAGACCGTGTCTCCTTCTTCGAAGACTCTATCTTGACGTTTCAAATCCGCGTATGCCTTCTGTCTATCCTTGGCAGCTTGGATGTCCTGTCTTATTGAATTTATTTGGGCATCCATCTCTTCCAACATCTACCTTGAAGCTTCAACCCCTAAGGTTGGATCTGAAAAGTTTAGGGGACTTCGAGAGACATGACCATACAATGCCTGGAAAGGGGTCATCTAAATGCTTTGTTGGTAAGAAGCATTGTAGGCAAATTCAACCAAAGGCAAGTATTGAATCCACCTCTTTGGCTAACGACAGAAATATGCCCTAAGCATATCCTCGATGACTTGATTTACTCTCTCTGTTTGGCCATCCGTTTGGGGATGGTAAGCGGTGCTAAAATAAAGTTGAGTCCCAATAGCTTCAAAGATAGCTCTCCAGAAGTGTGACGTGAAGAGAGAATTACGATCACTAATGATTCTTCTAGATAAACCATGTAGCTTGAATATCTCCTTGATAAACAATCTTGCAATATCTGAGGCTTTATAGTTTGTCTTTACTAGAATAAGGTGTGCAATCTTAGTGAGTATGTCAACCGCAACCATGATGGAGTTGTATCCTCCCTGGACTTGGGGTAGGCCTACAACAAAATCCATGCTGTGATGAATTCCCATTTCATTTGGGGAATGTCAAGTGGTTGCAGTTTCCCTAGCATCATGACATGTTCAACTTTGATACGTTGACAAGACAAACACTCGGTGACATATTTGAGAATGTCACCTTTAAGCCTCTCCCAATGATAGCTCTTCCTAATTGCATTGAGAGTCTTGGCATAGCCAGGATGTCCTGCGAAAAGGGGAATCATGAGCTCCCCACAATATCTTCTGCTTAAGTGACTGGCTTGTTGGTATACACAGCCTTGTTCTATAGTAGACAAGTCCACTATTGATAGGAAACTCATAATACTTAGCCTACAACTTTTGATTCCGATCCTTAATAGAGATTTCCAATAGCATTGTTTGGTAGGCCGGATCATGGCATGCATCCTCTCTAGCTAACTCAAGTATAGGGTTGTTTGGGATAGGCACTTTTGTAGCTAGAGATCTGGCTGTTGATGGATTCTGCAAGATTAGGGAATTAAGGAATGCCTTGCGACTAAGTGCATCAGCAACTACATTTTCTTTTCGTGGTCGGTACTTGATTTCAAAGTCATACTCCTCCAACACTTCAATCCACCAACGTTGCCTCATGTTGAGCTCATTCTGGGTAAAGATCCATTTGAGACTCTTATGGTCAGTTACTAGTGTAAACTTGTTACCCAACAGGTAGTGTCTCCAAAGCTTTAGAGCATGGATGATAGCTAGTAATTCCAGATCATGCGTAGCATAATTCCTCTCATGACTCTTCAGTTTCCTTGAAGGGTATGCTACAGGATGACCTTCCTGCATGAGGACACATCCAAGTATGCTAGCATCAGTTACTACCTCGAACTCTTTATTGAGGTCTGGAAGTTTTAGAATAGGTGCTAATACCAAACTTTTCTTCAATCTGTCGAAGCTATTTTGTTCGAGAGTTGACCATGCAATGTAAGTTTGCTTCTTCAGTAAGTCCGTCAGGGGTGTTGCAATCAAAGCATAGTTTTTTATGAAGACCCTATACCATCCTGTCAATCTAAGAAAGTTGCGTATCTCTTTGATAGATGTTGGTATTGGCCATTCTAGCACATCTCTGACCTTGGCTGGGTCCATTGAGATTCCTTCTGCTAATACTATGAATCCCAGATATTCAATCTGACGCTTGAAGAATGCACACTTCTTCATTTTAGCATACAGCTTATGTGACCTCATTGTTTCAAGGAAAATCCGAAGTTGGGGTTCATGGTCTTCTTCCTGTTTGAATAGATTAAAGTGTCATCGAAGAAGACAAGCACAAAATCATCAAGATATGGCTTAAAGATATCCTGCATTAACCTGTTGAAGGTGGCAGGTGCATTTGTAAGCCCGAATGACATAACTAGGAACTCAAAGTGCCCATATCTTGTATTGAAGGCCATCTTGGGGATATCTTCTTCCTTGATCCTTATCTGATAATAACCTGACTTGAGATCAATCTTGGAGAAGATCTTTGCGCCCTGAAGACAATCAAGAAGCTCATATATTCTAGGAATAGGGTACTTGTTCTTGACCGTTGATTGATTCAACCCTCGGTAATCAATACATAGTCGAAGTGTCCCATCTTTCTTTTTCTGGAATAGTACTGGAACTCCCCATGATGAACTGCTAGGATGGATATAGCCTTGTTCTAGCAATTGCTTGTGTTGCTCCTTCAACTCAATTGCTTCTGGTATGGACATTCTATAAGGTCTCTTTGCAATTGGCGTAGCTCCTGGTACTAACCTAATCTCATGATCCACTTCTCTTTGAGGCGAGAGTTCTCTCAACTCTTCAGGGAATACATCCGCGTATTCATTTAGCCAAGAAGGTCCTTCATGGGATTCTTGCTTCTAATCTAACTTGTTGAGTTTGATCAAGTAGACAGGTAATCCTTTTCTGACTCCTTTTATGATCTGAGATACTTTGGCCAATTGGATTCTTGGCACTCCAGCCTCACCTTGAGTTGTGACTAATTCCCTTCCAGAGTCTCGAAAGGAAACTTGACCCTTTCCACAGTGAATATGGGCATCATTAGGCCTAAGCCAATCCATTCCAAGTAGACACTCATGGATCCCTAAATTCATGACTCTGAATTTGACCGAAGTCTTCTTTCCTCCCAGAAAGACTTCTACCTTAGTAGTTTTCCTGGTACAAGTAACCTCACGACCATTCGCCAATTCCACAAGCAGGGTAGGTGCTTCCACTGTGGCTATTCCTAATCTTTTTGCACATGCTGGTGAGATAAAGGAATGAGTACTGCCACAATCAATCAAGGTCTTGAAACTTTTACCTTGATATTCCAACGGTGTCTGAATCACCGAGAACTAGCAATTCGTCCCTTTCATGTGTAGAACGGCATGGACTGTCGCCCTTTCAAACTCTGCTTCCATGGTCGGATCTTCTTCTTCTTCTTCTTCTTCTTACATTTGCCTATTGGCAATGTAGGCGGTTCTTCCTCTACCTCGGGTAGCAGCTCCTTGACCACGGCCCGTTCCTTGGAAATGTACTTGGCAATGTCCCCCACCAAGCTTGGGAGATTGCCGCTTGAAGTGACCGGGTTCGTTGCAGTGGAAACAACGGAGGTTTCGGCCATTGCTTTGAGTAGGAACAAAGTTGTTGACATTGTTACTCCTTGCTTTCTTTCTTTGCCCCTAATTATGACCTTGAACTCTCTTCATTTGAGGTCTGAATGCTCGTCTGTTCAGGTCATTATAAGACCAAGTTTTTTAACCCCTTGGTCTAGCCTACACCTCCTAAATTATAGGCACCACTCGAATGAGTGCGTCCTGAAGATCTAATGGACGCAAAGATTCGAGACGGGTATTGACTGGGGGATTTAAACCCGCACAAAATTTGGACACCTGCTGTGTCATGTCCATCTGTGGTGCATACTTAAGAAGTGAGATAAATTTAGAATAGTATGCATCAAGCGTGAGCCCCAGCTGCTTTAGCTCATAGAACTCATTCATTATCTGCATGCGATAAGTAGGTGGTAAATATCTTCCTTGCACGGCTTTCTTCAGCTTCTCCCAGGTAACGGATCCCTCTGCGATCCCTTGATCCATGCACCATTGCTTCCACCAAAGCCTGGCTTTGTCGGTGAGCTTTAGCTTGGCGAGCATAGCCTGATTGGCAGGTGCAGTACCGACTACTTCGAAGTAATCCTCCATGGATTCAATCCAAATTTCAGCGTTCGCTTGGACGGACATGCCTCTCCCGTGAAACTCGGGTGGCTTAATCTACTTGAGAAGGAACTTCTTCTCCTAGATTATAGCAATACTTGATGTAGGAGGTGAATAAGGAACCTGTACCTAGGGTTGTGCCTGGATAAAGGTTTCTTAACGTTATTATATGATAATCGTTATTGATTTATATTACATCTTAAATTCTGCTATCACATAAACAATGTAGCTACTTAAATTTTTATCAACTCTTATGCACAATCAGACATTGATAAAAAGAAGTCTTTATTTGTATTTATATGGCCATAGCCCTTTCGAATACAACATTTCTTGCGATGATAAGTCATTTTTTACATTCAGTTTGGGAAGAACAACATTGTATTACATTTATCTACAGGAACTGTATAATAGTAAGGTTTTGGGTCATGGATCTTCAGGAATCAGTAAGTCATTGGAAGTTCAGGATATCCTTTCCGTTGGAATCCATACTTCTCATGGCGGCCCAACACTTTAATCCTTTCGGCGGGGATTACACGGGTTACTTTCTCATATACATATGAGTTCATCTCAACCCTCCGACCTTGAATATGTAAAGTTGAGTTTACGTGAGCTTCCACAAAAATGAACAGCTTCACGACTTTCAGGTCTTCCAACCACTTGATCCTCTTTAGGTTGGTTTGTAGATAAGCAAACTGGTGGGCGACTATATAGTAGATTCCTGAAGCACTCTTCTATCTTCGTTCCATGTACAAAGGTGATGGATTATAGATCTGCTCCAAGATTTTCATCATCCCAACCCTTTGTCTATAATGCAGAGAATGCATTGCAGTCATAAACATGACTCCAAATACCAAGAACTTGTTCCATGCTTCATAATTCTGCAAGACAGCATTGAAGGTAAGGAAATGTTTGGACAGCAACATTCACTTTACTTCAACTTATTAATATTTCATAAAACAATTCCATTGTTGGTTTGCTCTAATACCAACTGTAACGTGTCCACTAGTATCGTCCAGGACACTCTTAGTAGTCCATCAGAAAGGATGACTAGAAAGCTCCGCCCGGCACTCCCATGCTATGTTATGGGGTTTGCAATCTAGGGCTTTCCGCATCTGCCACGTAGCGGAAGTATTCCGGCCATTCCCACTTAAAATCGACCTGAATTAGGGTTTTCCTGATTGGTCATTTCCTAATAGCAACTAGCGCCAGACCCAAGCGAACTACTTTACGCAGAAACACCAGGTCCAAAGCTGATTCACACTGCACTTGGTTCAAGGAGAATGGGAAACGAGAGGGATGCAAAGCTCAATCTCTCTGCCATAAGGCATAGTCCCATTCCGTTCCCCTAAAACAGCATAAATCGGGTTCAATCATAACTCTAGGTCAACACTTTTGTTCTTCGTGTTCTTTGACGATCTTCCTGCTGTCCATCGTGAATTTGAGAAAAGTTCCCAGCCAACTGGGACCACCCATCCATAGGACGGACCTATGGCCCATCCTTGACACTTTCCTCGGGTTATTTTAGTTGTTTAATTACCTAACACATTAGTTGGACATGTAACAACTAGCTTCTTTAATTAACCCGTTAGGCACTGGTTCCTTCACGTAATTTTCTCACTTGACATAGAAAAACAATATCAGACAAGTTCTTTATTAACAGGTTATCATATTTATCTTCAAAATACAAAGAGTCCAGCCCGTAGGCTTATCCACAATCCGCCTAAAGGCTATCCAACGATCCACAGGGATCACTAATCCAAGTTTCTGCCTGTAGACTAGTATGCGGGCCTCAAGATCCAATCCTGAGTCACATTAGCCTCTTGTGCAGGACCCGGAAGGCGAGGGATTTACGGCCAGAGCCCCCCCTGGCACCCAAGCGTCCTCCTGCTCCAAGTACACTCAACGGAGAGACCTCTCGTGGCGGGTTCGGTCCACGTTCCCAACGCGGTCAACAACCCCCTTGATTAGGGTCAAGCAGGCAGTCCGGGGTAATTGAAGATGCCTCTCCCTTCAGGACTTCAACCTCAAGTAGAGATATCCATTTATCTTTTAATTCATTGATCAAACAAAGCCAAACAGTGCTCTAAAATCTGTGGCAAGCACAAACATTTCCATTGGTCTTTTTTGTTGGCAAACTGCTAAGGAATGAATCCTTCCTTTCGAATGCGTTCAACACTCGATCCGGGATAACTTGCCCTATTTACCCAACTTGGTCAAACCTTAAGTTTATCGGTTGGTCTTTAGTTTCCAATCAACTTTTCTTACTCAAGAAGGATACTAAATTAGGATGATTATTCATCCTACTACAAGATAACTTGCGTGATGACATGCCAACTTCATTGCGAGAACTCTGTAATATAAATAAAAAATGTATTATTTCTTTTTCCTCGCAGCGGCACATCCTGCTGGAAGGGGATAGAGGAGCCAGCAAGCTCCTCGCTGGAGCTTGCTCGGCTCCAGTGGCATGCCCATCGACATGTTGAGGGGGGAGGATTCCCTCCCCTCCCCTATAAAATTAAGGGTGGGGGGAGAGTAGGCCAAGGGAGAAGAGGACGAAGCCATCGCCCTGCTCGTGTTGCTGCCGAGCTATAAGAGGGAGAAGCTGCATGATCGAGTGCCGTGAGAGAAGGGATATTTTGCCAGACTGAGGGAGGCTTCATTGCTACTGGAGATCATCGTGGTGGGAGAGTGGTGGTCGCCACCTATCCTAGCCATCAGCCCGCCGTGCTAGAGTACACTGCCAGCGCCGCTTTTCATTACACCACGACCAGTTGCTGTCGACGCCACCCTTCTTTATCCATTAAGTGGCCTTTTTCCTCCACATGGCTGCCCACAGAAGCTTCTCAGAACCTTCTTGAGAAGCTTCTAAGGGGGGGGTCATCTAAGCCCCCCTTCCTATACCCTTCCCTTAGAATCCTTTCACCCCCCTCCTGGTTTTATCTCCTTAGAACCCTTTCACCCCCCTTATATACTTTTTGTACTCACCCTTTTCCTACCCCCCCTCCCCTAGGTTTAAATCCATTAAGCCCTTTTCTCCCTTAAAGCACCTTCCCGTGGAGACCTTAACCCCTTTCCAAGGAACCCTTAAGCCTTCCCGTGGAGCCCCCGTAAAACCCTTCCCATGGATGGAATCCCCAAAATGAACTAAGGCTTGAAAAGCCTTATTACCCTTTCTCCCCCCTGTTGCACCCCCCTCATATTGTTTTTTTCAAACACACCCCCCTAAGCCCTTTTTTAACCCCTGTGTCCCCCTTTTCCTTATACACCTTTTTCCCCCGTGCTATAAACCCTTGTGTTACCCTTCAAATTTCCCCCCCGGCTTTGAAAACCCCTAAGTCCTTTCACTCCTGTGCCCAAAGATCTCCCAAGGTTCATATGGTTGCGAAGCCACACTCACACACAACCTTTTTGCCGTGTATATACCCTATAGGGCCTTCTTAGGCTTTATAAACCTTTCCCTCTCCAAAGAAGCTAAGACCTTAAAGGTCTCGTTACCCCTTTCTCGTGGTTAAATCCCTTAACGATTCCTTGACTTGAAAGAGAGAAGAGGAATATTGAAGCGACAGTGAATTCTGAAAAGGAGTGTAAAGCTACTTTCACGTTGGAAGGATTAAAACTGTGATGCCGCCTAAGAAAGTCCAAGGAGTAGCTACGGGAGGGTCATCTCCCGGTACCTATGTGGATATCTCACCCCAAAACCAGGTTTTTCCTTCTTGGTTTTATATGGGTTTTAATTCAATCATGCAAGATGAATTGTTAGGGATAAGATATATTTTGTCCTAGTTATTTACGAAGAAGGAATTGAGTTTCATTGTACATGCAAAATGGATAATGTATAAAATATAGTTTTCCTTCAAATAGCATTATGCATTGAAACAAATTATGAGCAAGATTATCTACCCACTATAGTAGTATATTTCGGTTAAAAAGGTATAAAAACTGCATCTTGCACCATTAACCCCTATTCTTTTTTTCTTTTTTCTTTTTTTTGCAATGAATCATCATAGAAGGTGAAATTCATAAAAGGTTTCTTACGTTGCTTGAACTCTAGGAAGTTATCATTGCTAACTGCATATCTTAGCAAGGAAAAGATTGTTTACTTGGCATGAGTTTTATTCGCAAGGAAAAAGGAAGTTTAATTGAATTTACCTAACCTCAAAGAAATAAAGTTTAGGACTGAAAAATCAATTGTCACATAGATAACAAATCGTGTCAAGGTGATCTCGATATTACCTTCTAAAAGTTAACCGAATTAATATAAACTTAGAAATACCTATGCTGCGAAATATGCATTGGGAATGATTTAAAAATCCAAGAAACGTTTATACCTTAAATACTTACCTACCTTCCCTGATTGTAGGGTCAATAAATCGTAAATGTAAAAGAACTAGGGTTTGTCCCTGAGGTTCTTAAAAAGAGACCCTAGGTCTGACAAACGTCAGCTTAAAGAAACTAAAACGGATTGTTTCATCGTATATTACGATGCAGGACTTGCGCAAGCAAGTACGAGGTCATATGGTCTAGTGATTGATTCACAAGAAGAAAAGTGAAATACCCTCAACAAGGATGGTAGATCCTTACGCAAGTTATCTTGCAAAAGGATGTATTGTTTGATATCCTTCTAAGTAGGGAAGGTTAAAAACCGGAAACTAAAGTATCCAATGAACTTTAAGGTTGACCAAGTTGGGTTAATAGGGTACGCCCTAACCCAGAATATAAGGGATCTTGCCAAGTTGCAAGACACCCTGGAACGAGTGCTGATGCATTCAAAAGGAAAGAATCATTCCTTAGCAGTTTGCCAACAACAAGATCGGTTAATGGAAATGTTGGTGCTTGCTAGAGATTTTAGAGCACTGTTTGATTTATGAATTACAAATTAAATCAATATCAATACTTCAGGTTGAAGACATGAAGGGAGAGGCGGTTTCAGTTACCCCCGACTGCCTGCCTGACCCTAACCAAGGGGGTTATTGACCGTGCCAGGAACGTGGACCGAACCCCCTCGAGAGGTCTCTCCGTTGAGCTCTACTTAGAGCAGGAGGACGCTTGGGTGCCAGGGGGGCTTTGGCCATAAATCCCTCACCTTTTGGGTCCTACACAAGAGGCTAACGTGACTCGGGATTGGATCTCGAGACCTGCATACTAGTCTATGGGCGGAAGCTTGGAATAGTGATCCCTATGGATTACTGGATAGCCTTCGGGCGGATTATGGACAAGCCTACGGGCAGAACTCCTTGTATTTCAAAGATAAATATGATGATATGTTAATAAATAACTTGTTTGATATTGGTTTTCTATGTCACGTGATAAGATTACGTGAAGGAACCAGTGCTTAACGGTTTAATTAAAGAAGCTGATTGTTACATGTCCAATTAATGTGTTAGATAATTACATAACTTAAACAAACCGAGGAAAGTGCGGAGGATGGTCCATGGGTCCGTCCTATGGTTAGGTGGTCCCGGTTGGCCAAGAACTTTTCTCAAATCTCAAAGAACAGCGGGATGATCGTCAAAGGACACAAACAACAAAATTGTTGACCTAGAGTTATGTCTTAACTGATTTACGTTGTTTTAGGGGAACGGAATGGGATTATGCCTTATGGCAGAGAGGTTAAGATTTGCATTCCTCTCGTTTTCCATTCTCTTTGAACCAAGTGCAGCGTGAATCCACTTCGAACCTGGCGTTTTTGCGTAAAGTAGTTCGCTTGGGTCCTGACGATAGTTGTTGTTAGGAAATGACCAATCAGAAAAACCCAATTTCCGGTCGATCCTAAGTGGGAACGGCCAGAATACTTCCGCTATGTGGCAGACTCGGAAAGCCCTAGATTGCAAACCCCATAACATTCCATGGGAGTGCCGGGCGGAGATTTCTGGACATCCTTTCCGATGGACTGCTAAGACATGTCCTGGATGATACTATGGACCCGTTACAGTTGGTATCAAAGCCGACCAACAACGGAATTGTTTTTATGAAATCTCAATAAAATGAAGTAAAGAATTTGTTGTTGTCCAAACATTTTCTTACCTTCAATAGTGTATTGCAGAATTATGAAGCGTGGAACAAGTTTTTGGTATTTCGGGTCATATTTATGACTGCAATGCATTCTCCGCTTTATGGACAAAGAATTGGGATGATGAACATCCTGGACCAGACTTATAATCCATCACCTTTGTACATAGAACGAAGATGGACGGGTGCTTTAGGAATCTACTATATAGCTGCCCACCGGTTTGCTTACAACCTAAAAAGGATCAAGTGGTTGGAAGAATTGAAAGTCGTGAAGCTGTTCGTTTTTGTGGAAGCTCACGTAAAGGAGAAGCTGAAGAAAGTCGTGCAAGGTAGATACTTACCACCTGTATATCGCACGCAGAAAATGAACGAGTTCTATGATCTAAAACAACGAGGACTCACTCTTGACGCATACTACTCTAAATTCATCTCACTTTTAAAGTATGCGCCACAGATGGACATGACACAGCAGGTGTCCAAGTTTTGCACGGGTTTAAATCCACCACTAAATACCTGTCTCAAATCTATGCGTCCATCAGATCTTCAGGATGCACTCATTCGAGCGGCTCCTATAATTCAGGAGGTGCAAGCTAGACCAAGGGGTAACAAAACTTGATCTTATAATGACCCGAACAGAGGAGTATTCAGACCTCAAATGAAGAGAGTTCAAGGTCATAATCAGGGACAAAGAAAGAAAGTTAGGACGAATAACGTCAACAACTTTGTTCCTACTCAAAGTAATGGATGAAACCTCCGTTGTTTCCACTGCAACGAACCCGGTCACTTCAAGAGGCAATGTCCCAAGTTTGGCGGAGGACATCGCCAAGCGCCTTTCCAAGGAACAGGCCGTGGACAAGGAGCTGCTACCCGAGGAAGAGGAAGATCTGCCTGCATTGCCAATAGGCAAATGTGCAAAGGAGGGGAAGAAGAAGATCCGACCATGGAAGCAGAGTTCGAAAGAGCGACAGTCCATGCCGCTTTACACAAGAAAGGGCCAAATCACCAGTTCTTCGTGATTCAGACACCGTCGAACTATCAAGGTAAAGGTTTCAAAACCTTGATTGATTGTGGTAGTACACATTTTCCTTTATCTCACCAGCATGTGCAAAAAGATTAGGAATAGCCACAGTAGAAGCACCTACCTTGCTTGTGGAATTGGCAATTGGTCGTGAGGTAACTTGTACCAGGCAAACTGCTAAGGTGGAATTCTTTCTGGGAGGAAATAAGACTTCGGTTAAATTCAAAGTCATGAATTTAGGTATCCATGAGTGTCTACTCAGAATGGATTGGCTTAAGCCCAACGACGCCCACATTCACTGTGGAAAGGGTCAAGTTTCCTTTCGAAACTCTGAAAGGGAATTAGTCACAACTCAAGGTGAGGTAGGAGTACTACCAAGAATCCAATTGGCCAAAGTATCTCGGTTCATAAAAGGAGTCAGAAAAGGATTACCCATTTACTCGATCAAAATCAACAAGTTAGATCAAAAGAAAGAGTCTCATGAAGGACCTTCTTGGCTAAAAGAATACGCAGACATATTCCCTGAAGAATTGACTGAGCTTCCACCTCAAAGAGAAGTGGATCATGAGATTAGGTTAGTGCCTGGAGCTGCACCAATTGCCAAAAGACCTTATAGAATGTCCATACCAGAAGCAATTGAGCTGAAGAAACAACTCAAGCAACTGCTAGATCAGGGCTACATTCGGCCTAGCAATTCACCGTGGGGAGCTCCATTACTATTCTAGAAAAAGAAAGATGGGACACTTCGACTATGTATTGATTACCGAGGGTTGAATCAATCAACAGTCAAGAACAAGTATCCTATTCCTAGAATAGATGAGCTTCTTTATCATCTTCAGGGTGCGAAGATCTTCTCCAAGATTGATCTCAGGTCAAGATACTATCAGATAAGGATCAAGGAAGAAGATATCCCAAAGATGGCCTTCAATACAAGATATGGGCACTTTGAGTTTCTAGTTATGTCATTTGGGCTTACGAATGCACCTACCACCTTCAATAGGTTAATGCATGACATCTTTAGGCCATATCTTGATGATTTCGTGCTTGTCTTCTTCGATGACACTTTAGTCTATTCTAAACAGGAAAAAGATCATGAACCTCAACTTCGGATGTCCTTGAGACAATGAGGTCACATAAGTTGTATGCAAAAATGAAGAAGTGTGCATTCTTCAAGCGTCAGATTGAATATTTGGGATTCATACTATCATCAGAAGGAATATCAGTGGACCCAGCCAAGGTCAGAGATGTGCTTGAATGGCCAACACCAGTATCTGTCAAAGAAATATGCAGCTTTCTTGGATTGATAGGATGGTATAGGGTCTTCATCAAAAACTATGCTTTGATTGCAGCACCTCTAACGGATTTACTGAAGAAGCAGACTTCCATTACATGGTCAACTCCCGAACAAAATAGCTTCAATAGATTGAAGCAAAGTTTGGTATCAACACCTATTCTAAAACTTCTAGACCTCAATAAGGAATTCGAGGTAGTAAAACTGATGCTAGCATTATTTCCTTGGGGTGTGTACTTATGCAAGAAGGTCATCCAGTAGCATACTCTTCAAGGAAACTGAAGAACCATGAAAAGAATTATGCTACGCATGATCTGGAATTACTAGCTATCATCCACGCTCTAAAGCTTTGGAGACACTACCTATTGGGTAACAAGTTTACTCTAGTAACCGACCATAAGAGTCTCAAATGGATCTTTACCCAGAACGAGCTCAACATGAGGCAACGTTGGTGGATTGAAGTGTTGGAGGAATATGATTTTGAAATCAAGTACCGACCAGGGAAAGAGAATGTAGTTGCCGATGCACTTAGTCGCAAGGCATTCCTAAATTCCCTAATCTTGCAGAATCCATCAATGGATAGATCTCTAGCTACAAAGGTATCTATGCCAAACAACCCTATACTTGAGTTAGCTAGAGAAGAAGCATGCCATGATTTGGCCTAGCAATTAATGCTAAAGGAGATCTCTATCAAGGAACAAAATCAAAAGTTGCAAGCTAAGTATCAGGAATTTTCCATTGATAATGGACTTGTCTACTACAGAACAAGGCTATGTATACCAGCAAGCCAGTCACTTAAGCATAAGATAATGTGGGAAGCTCATGATTCCCCTTTCAGAGGACATCCTAGCTATGCTAAGACTCTTAATGTAGTTAGGAAGAGCTACCATTGGGAGAGGCTCAAAGGTGACATTCTCAAATATGTCACTGAGTGTTTGTCTTGCCAACATATCAAAGCCGAACATGTCATGATGCCAGGGAAACTGCAACCGCTTGATATCCCCCAAATGAAATGGGAATTCATCAGTATGGATTTTGTTGTAGGCTTACCCCAAGTCCAGGGAGGATACAACTCCATCATGGTTGTGGTTGACATGCTTACCGAGGTTGCACACCTTATTCCAATAAAGACAAACTATAAAGCCTCCGACATTGCAAGATTGTTTATCAAGGAGATATTCAAGCTACATGGTTTACCCAGAAGAATCATTAGTGATCAAGATTCTCTCTTCACATCACACTTCTGGAGAGCTATCTTTGAAGCTATTGGGACTCAACTCTATTTTAGCACCGCCTACCATCCCCAAACGGATGGCCAAACAGAGCGAGTAAATCAAGTCATCGAGGATATGCTTAGGGCATACTGCTGTCGAGAGCCGAAGAGGTGGATTCAATACTTGCCATTGGTCGAATTTGCCTACAATGCTTCTTACCAGCAAAGCATTCAGATGACCCCTTTCCAAGCATTGTATGGTCATGACTGTCAAAGTCCCCTAAATTTTTTCGATCCAACCTTAAGGGTTGAAGCTTCAAGACAGATGTTGGAAGACATGGATGATCAAATAAAGTCAATAAGACAGGACATCCGAACGGCCAAGGATAGACAGAACGTATACGCGGATTTGAAGCATCAAGAAAGAGTCTTCAAAGATGGAGACATGGTCTTCATTCACGTACGCCCTAAAAAGAGTTCTCTATCCCTAGGAGATTGCAAGAAGCTAAGTCCAAGGTATTGTGGGCCGTACAAAATCCTCAAATGTCTAGGACCCAATGCTTATAGATTGCAACTCCCTGAGAACCTTAAGGTTCACAATATATTACATATCAGCCTATTGAAAAAATATGTACCCAACCCTAACCATGTACTTGATGACCAACAAATTGTAATGCCTAGTCAAGGAGTCCTTGAACTAAGGCCAGATAGGATCTTAGATGTTAGGGAGAGATAGTTAAGATCCAGAACCTTGAGAGAATGCCTCGTCCAGTGGAAAGATTATACCGATGAGGATGCCACTTGGGTAGATGAAGGCACTCTCAACCATCAATATCCCCAGTTTATCTCGAGATGAGGACATCTCGATTCCTCTAAGGGGGAGAGAATGTAATATATATAAAAAATTTAGTATTTCTTTTTCCTCGCAGCGGCGCATCGTGCTGGAAGGGGATAGAGGAGCCAGCAAGCTCATCGCTGGAGCTTGCTCAGCTCCAGTGGCATGCCCATCGACACGTTGAGGGGGGAGGATTCCCTCCCCTCCCATATAAAATTAAGGGTGGGGGGAGAGTAGGCCGAGGGAGAAGAGGACGAAGCCATCGCCCTGCTCGTGTTGCTGCCGAGCTGTAGGAGGAAGAAGCTACCTGATCGAGTGCTGTGAGAGAAGGGAGATTTTGCCAGACTGAGGGAGGCTTCATTGCTACTGGAGATCGTCATGGTGGGAGAATGGTGGTTGTCGCCTATCCCAGACGTCAGCCGCGCCGTGCTAGAGTATGCCGCCATCGCCGCTTGTCACTACGCCACAACCAGTTTCTATCGACGCCGCCCTTCTTCATCCATTAAGTGGCCTTTTTCCTCCACGTGGCTGCCCACAGAAGCTTCTCAGAACCTTCTTGAGAAGCTTCTAAGGGGGGGTCATCTAAGCCCCCCTTCCTATACCCTTCCCTTAGAATCCTTTCACCCCCCTCCCGGTTTTATCTCCTTAGAACCCTTTCACCCCCCTTATATCATTTTTTTACTCACCCTTTTCCTCCCTCTCCCCCCCCCCCCCCCCCCCGGGTTTTAATCCCTTAAGCCCTTTTCTCCCTTAAAGCACCTTCCCGTGGAGGCCTTAACCCCTTTCCAAGGAACCGTTAAGCCTTCCCGTGGAGCCCCCATAAAATCCTTCCCATGGATGGAATCCCCAAAATGAACTAAGGCTTGAAAAGCCTTATTACCCTTTCTCCCCCGTGTTGCACCCCCCTCATATTGTTTTTTTTTAACACATCCCCCTAAGCCCTTTTTTAACCCCCGTGTCCCCCTTTTTCTTATACACCTTTTTCCCCCGTGCTATAAACCCTTGTGTTACCCTTCAAATTTCCCCCCTGGGTTTGAAAACCCCTAAGTCCTTTCACTCCCGTGCCCAAAGATCTCCCAAGGTTCATATGGTTGCGAAGCCACACTCACACAAATCCTTTTTGCCGTGTATATACCCTATAGGGCCTTCTTAGGCTTTATAAACCTTTCCCTCTCCGAAGAAGCTAAGACCTTAAAGGTCTTGTTACCCCTTTCTCATGGTTAAATCCCTTAACGATTCCTTGACTTGAAAGAGAGAAGAGGAATATTGAAGCGACAGTGAATTCTGAAAAGGAGTGTAAAGCTACTTTCACGTTAGAAGGATTAAAATTGCGATGCCGCCTAAGAAAGTCCAAGGAGTAGCTGCGGGAGGGTCATCTCCCGGTACCTATGTGGATATCTCACCCCAAAACCAGGTTTTTCCTTCTTGGTTTTATATGGGTTTTAATTCAATCATGCAAGATGAATTGTTAGGGATAAGATATATTTTGTCCTAGTTATTTACGAAGAAGGAATTGAGTTTCATTGTACATGCAAAATGGATAATGTATAAAATATAGTTTTCCTTCAAATAGCATTACGCATTGAAACAAATTATGAGCAAGATTATCTACCCACTATAGTAGTATATTTCGGTTAAAAAGGTATAAAAACTGCATCTTGCACCATTAACCCCTATTCTTTTTTTCTTTTTTCTTTTTTTTGCAACGAATCATCATAGAAGGTGAAATTCATGAAAGGTTTCTTACGTTGCTTGAACTCTAGGAAGTTATCATTGCTAACTGCATATCTTAGCAAGGAAAAGATTGTTTACTTGGCATGAGTTTTATTCGCAAGGAAAAAGGAAGTTTAATTGAATTTACCTAACCTCAAAGAAATAATGTTTAGGACTGAAAAATCAATTGTCACATAGATAACAAATCGTGCCAAGGTGATCTCGATATTACCTTCTAAAAGTTAACCGAATTAATATAAACTTAGAAATACCTATGCTGCGAAATATGCATTGGGAATGATTTAAAAATCCAAGAAATGTTTATACCTTAAATACTTACCTACCTTCCCTGATTGTAGGGTCAATAAATCGTAAATGTAAAAGAACTAGGGTTTGTCCCTGAGGTTCTTAAAAAGAGACCCTAGGTCTGACAAACGTCAGCTTAAAGAAACTAAAACGGATTGTTTCATCGTATATTACGATGCAGGACTTGCGCAGCCAAGTACAAGGTCATATGGTCTTGTGATTGATTCACAAGAAGAAAAGTGAAATACCCTCAACAAGGATGGCAGATCCTTACGCAAGTTATCTTGCAAAAGGATGTATTCTTTGATATCCTTCTAAGTAGGGAAGGTTAAAAACCGGAAACTAAAGTATCCAATGAACTTTAAGGTTGAACAAGTTGGGTTAATAGGGTACGCCCTAACCCAGAATATAAGGGAACTTGCCAAGTTGTAAGACACCCTGGAACGAGTGCTGATGCATTCGAAAGGAAAGAATCATTCCTTAGCAGTTTGCCAACAACAAGATCAATTAATGGAAATGTTTGTACTTGCTAGAGATTTTAGAGCACTAGTTGATTTATGAATTACAAATTAAATCAATATCTACACTTTAGGTTGAAGAACTAAAGGAAGAGGCAGTTTTAGTTACCCCCGACTGCCTGCCTGACCCTAACAAAGGGGGTTGTTGACCGGGCTGGGTACGTGGACTGAACCCACCACGAGAGGTCTCTCCGTTGAGGTCTACTTGGAGCAAGAGGACGCTTGGGTACCAGGGGGCTCTGGCCATAAATCCCTCGCCTTCCGGGTCCTGCACAAGAGGCTAACGTGACTCGGGATTGGATCTTGAGGCCCGCATACTAGTCTACGGGTAGAATCTTGGAATAGTGATCCCTGTGGATTACTGGATAGCCTTCGGGCAGATTATGGACAAGCCTACGGGCGAAACTCCTTGTATTTCAAAGATAAATATAATGATATGTTAATAAAGAACTTGTTCGATATTGTTTTTCTATGTCATGTGATAAGATTACGTGAAGGAACGAGTGCTTAACGGTTTAATTAAAGAAGCTAATTGTTACATGTCCAATTTATATGTTAGATAATTACATAACTAAAACAAACCAAGTAAAGTGTGGAGGATGGGCCATGGGTCCGTCCTACGGTTGGGTGGTCCCGGTTGGCCGGGAACTTTTCTCAAATCTCGAAGAACAGCAAGATGATCGTCAAAGGACACGAACAACAAAAACCTTGACCTAGAGTTATGTCTTAACCGATTTACGTTGTTTTAGGGGAACGGAATGGGATTATGCCTTATGGTAGAGAGGTTTGGCTTTGCATCCCTCTCATTTCCCATTCTCTTTGAATGAAGTGCAGTGTGAATCTGCTTCGGACCTGGCGTTTCTGCGTAAAGTAGTTCGCTTGGGTCTGACGCTAGTTGTTGTTAGGAAATGACCAATTACGAAAATCCAAATTCCGGTCGATCCTAAGTGGGAACGGCCAAAATACTTCTGCTACGTGGCAGATGCAGAAAGCCCTAGATTGCAAACCCTGTAACATTCCATGGGAGTGCTGAGCAGAGCTTTCTAGACATCCTTTCTGATGGACTACTAAGACGTGTCCTGGATGATACTAGTGGACACGTTACAAACTTGGCCATTCCCTTGTAATCCAATCACAATATCATATGACTCCGCACTTGTTGCGCAAGTGTCGCCTCGAACTATGAGACAATGGAATTACGAAACAATCTCTTTCAGGTTACGAGGCTAACGTCGTTAGACCTAGGGTTTCCAAGTTTCATCTTGTAAGGATCTTAGGGACAAACCCTAGTTCCTTTTACGATAACAATTCATTATCCCTACATTCAGTGAATGTGGGCAAGTATTTAAGATATATACATTTCTTGGAATTTAACTCATTCCCAACGAGTATTTCGCAGCATAGGTGTTTTAAGTTTATGTCAATTTGGTCAACTCTAGAAGATAATTTCGAGATAACTTCCACATGATTCGTTGTCTATGCGTAAATTGATTTTTCAATCCTAAACTTGTCGGTTTGAGGTCAGGCATAGGTTAGGTTAATTTCAACTAATTTTTCCTTTTCTTTGCGAACAAAATTCATGCTAAATAAGCAGCCTTTTTCTTGTTAATTTATGCAATTGACAACGATAATTTCATAAAGTTTATGCATCATAAAAAGTCGTTTCATGCTTTGCACTTTCCATGATGATTCATTGTGATATGGATTAATAGTGCGAGATGTTGTTTATACTTCTAGGCTTAACCAAAGTATACTATTTTAATGGATAATAATCTAGTCTTATAATTCATTTCAATGCATAAGCTACTTGCTAGAAATGCATTTATACTTTCTTAATTTTGCATGTTTCATTAAAAGTAATAACAAGTAAGTTCCTTCGTCGTGAGCATCTAGGACAAAAATGTTACAACTATATATATCATCTCTCACTTGACTTGGGTCTCACCTATATATACTAACTCTACATCAATATGAATCATTCTTTGGGAGCATGTCTTGTGTATCTCTCTCGTACTCTCTCTCTCCCTCAACATGGTATCAGAGCTAAGGATGTGTAGCAACAACAAGGAAGATAAGTTGTTTCATTGTTTATACTTGATTGAATTCTTTGCACAAGTGATGATTTGATACATGAACTTGTTCAAATTAGAAGTTATGACAGTTCAGGATTCAAGACAACAATTTTGCTCGAATCTGCGATTCTTTATTTAAAACCATAATTCTAATTACAGTTCATTAATCCCCAATTACAGTTTGTTAATCGCTCATCTTCGTTAATGACGTTGATTACGACAAGCAAAAATCTTGCTATTTTTAGCGATGTTTTATTATCGTTCACGTTCTTTGCTCAACCGAAATAGCACTTTTCTTATATGCATCATCTCATCTTGCACGTTAAGTCTCTCTATTTCGGGCTTTCTTTTTAGTCACTCAATACTTTTTGTCGTTCTTACGTGCATCTCCCTATTTTGATTGTCATGCATCTCAACTACGCTCGTCTTGATCATGGTTTGCAGATTCTGTGATCTCGTCTTTTATCATTCTCTTCTTGTCAAGAAGTTTGTTTACCTTGCGGATGATACGACTTGTCAAGTCAAAGGAGTGGGTGATTTATATCTGGGGACTGTTTCATCCACTAGAATATTAAGAGGAGTTCTTCATGTTCCCGATTTGCAAAGAAATCTTATTTCTGTTGCTCATCTAGTTGATCTTGGTTTGTTTGTTGGCTTTGATCATAATCAATGTCGTATAGAGAAAGACGGACATACTATAGCAGTGGCTCCTCGACATGGTAATCTATTTGAGCTATCATTGAACGATACAGTTGCAAATGTTGTTACTGCCCCTGGAGATGCAGATTCCAAATTATGGCATCAAAGATTTGCACACTTCGATTTTGCCAAAATTCTTGATCTTCATTGTCATGGTCTTGTGCAAGGTATGGATCTTAAATCTCATCCACGTATGGGAATATGTGAGTATTGTGCACTTGGAAAACACCATCGTTTGCCTTTCCACACTTCTACTTCATCACATTCCTGTGCTCTCTTGGATTTGGTTCATACCGATATTTGCGGTCCTTTTCCTGCCTCAAAGTCTCAATATCTATATTTTATAACTTTCATTGATGATTTCTCACGGTACACACATGTCTATCTTCTTTGACATAATTCTGAGGCTTTATCTATATTTAAACAACACAAGATAAGTGTGGGGCTTCAAACTAGATTCTCTATATAGACGCTTCGCAGTGACAATGGCGGTGAATATGTATCCAATCTATTTGATGACTTCTGTAAGGATCAAGGTATTCATCATGAGTTTACAGTTCCTTATTCTCCTCAACAAAATGGTGTTGCTGAGCGCAAAAATCGCACTATTCTTAATGCTATACGTTGCATGCTTATACACTCTAGTTTGTCTCAAAAGTTTTGGACTGAAGCACTTCTAACAGCCGTTTTATTCAAAATCATCTTTCAACTACTGCACCTACTGGTAAAATTCCTATAACAATCTGGACAAGGAAGACACCTTTAGTCTCTCACTTTCGCAAATTTGGTTGCATTGCTTATATTCATGTGCCCAAGGACACTTGACATAAGTTGGATCCTCTAGGTTTAAAGGTTATTTTTCTTGGTTATTCAGATCATTCCAAAGGTTACAAATTTTATGATCATTCTACTCAAAAGGTTATCATTAGTCGTGATGCTATATTTGATGAGAAGACTATGGATGGCACATGGTCGTCAGATGTTTCAGATGATACACAATCTTTGCTTAGTGCATTTCCTTACTTGCTTTGTGAGTCTACTAATTCTGATGATCATAAACCTCCTTCACCTCCAAAGAAGATTGATGAAAATTTGGAGATCTATGTCGGTCTTCCTATTGAGATAGAGCATGGATTCTATTCTATTGAATATGATGTCTTTGATGATGCTATGATTGTCCAAGAGGATCCAATATCGTATATGGAAGCTATCAATTCGTCTCAAAGGGATCAATGGCAAGAAGCTATGCAAGCTGAGTACGATTCTTTAATCTCCAAAGATACATGGATTCTTACTGAATTTCCCCCAAATTGTGTTCCTATCAAATGTAAATGGGTTTATAAAACCAAGACCAAAGCTGATGGCTCGTTTGATAAGTTCAAAGCACGACTTGTTGCAAAAGGTTACTCGCAGATTGCAGGAGTAGATTATCAAGAAACATTTTCTCCCATTGTGCGCTCCACAATTGTTCGTATGATTTTGGCTTTTGCAACAATATTTGATCTAGAAATTCACCAAATGGATGTTAAAACAGCTTTTCTCAATGGAGATCTTGAAGAAGAAATCTATATGGAGCAACCTGAAGGTTTTATGATTGCAGGAAAGGAGCATCTTGTATGCCAGCTCCATCGTGCATTATATGGATTGAAGCAAGCCTCTCGTGCTTGTTTATATTAAGATTGATCAGTCCTCACATCTAAAGGTTTTGTTGCATGTTTTGCTGACCCAAATCTTTACATCAAAAGGAAGGACAAATGTTTTATTATTCTTGCTCGATATGTTGATGATACTATTCTTGTGTCAAATAATATTGCTTTCTTGGATGCTATGAATAAGCTTTTATGGACTACATTTGAAATGGTGGATCTTGGTGAGATACATTCTTGTTTGGGTATTCAAGTTCAATGACACCGACAACAAGGCATTCTTCTTCTTCGCCAGACAAAGTTTATTAATGATATTGTTAAGAAGTTTGGGTTGACAAATGCGCACTCTGCCAACACTCCCATTCTTTCGAGCTCTACCAAGGGTACATCTACAACACGCAATGAAGAATCAGCCATTCATCAACCTTTTGCTAATCTTGTTGGTTGTCTTCAATTTATTGGTTTAAACACAAGACCAGATATTTTATTTGCAGCTAACTTTTTGGGATAGTATCTTTCTTCCCCTTCCACTATTCATTGGAGTGCTGCAAAACGTATTCTTAAGTACCTCAAGGGTACTAAGGAATTTGGTCTTATTTATCATCGTCGAGAGGATTCTTCTTTACCTTCTTCAACTTTTATTTACCTTATTGGATATACAGATGCTGATTGGGCAAGTACACACTTATCCATGCGATCTACAAGTGGGAATTGTTTCTTTGTAAATGGATGTTTGGTTTCTTGGTCCAGCAAGGAACAACGATGTGTTGCGGTTTCTACAACTGAGGTCGAATATGTTTCTGCATCATTAGCAGCTCGTGAGCTATTTTGGCTTTGACAACTACTTGCAGATTTGGGACATCCTTCATCATCTAGTACACCTCTTCGATGGGATAACCAAAGTGCTATTAGTCTTACCAAAGACTATATACAACATAGTAAATCAAAGCATATTGCTATTCATTATCATTATGTTCGACATGAAGTCAAGAAAGGTTCCATTATGGTGGAGCATTGTCCCAGTGATCAAATGGTTGCAGACATCTTCACAAAAGCTCTTAGTGAAGCTCACTTTAGTTCATTAAGACATGCACTTGATATTGTTCCAAGTTCTTGTCTCACTGATTGAGGCATGTATCATTGTATTCAAGAAAACTTTATAGTAAATCATTTTTGTATCGTAGGTATGTGTAGGGGCTTGGGTTTTTCCCTTGTTCTCCCCAAGGGTTTTTTCACTCGCAGCTAGAGATCTTTGTTTGAGTGGGGATGTTACAACTATATATATCATCTCTCACTTGACTTCGGTCTCACCTATATATACTAACTCTACATCAATATGAATCATTCTTTGGGAGCATGTCTTGTGTATCTCTCTCGTACTCTCTCTCTCTCTCAACAAAAAATATATCTTATTTCTAATAATTAGCCTTGCATGTTTGAGTTACAATAATATCAAATAAAAATTAAGAAGGAAAACCTAGGTTTGGGGTGATATATCCACATGGATGCTGGGAGACGACCCTCCCACGGCTGCGCCTTGGACTTTCTTAGGAGGCGTTGCAGTTTCAGTCTTTCAGACGTGGAAGCAGCTTTACAACTCCTCCTTGGAATTCTACCGTCGCTCCCTTGCACCGTCCGTTGAAAGTAGTTTTTGGAAGGCCCCCTCCTTGAAGTCGGGAATTCGAAAGGGTGTTTCAGAATCTTTTATGACTAAGATCCATTGAAGCCATGGGGAAGGCTTAATGGCCTTTTAATGACTCATTCAAATGAGGAATGAAAAGGGATGGAAAAGACACAAGGTGCGGGAGAGAACTCTAAGGGAATATAGTAACTATAAAGGTTATAAGTAAGGTCGAAGGACCCTTAGGTCAAACTTGGAGGAAAGGGGTTTCAATACGCCACAAGGGGAGGGTTAGAGAAGGTTTAAACACGGGGGAAAAAAAAGGGGTGATTCCAATATCCACGCAAAAAGGGGGCCTAAGGGTTTATAGAACACGGAGGGTGATAAGACCTTTGAGGCCTTAGTTCTTCCAGAGGAAAAAGGGGGACTTATGAAGGTTAAAAACTGGGGGTTAGTAAGCCCAAAAGAAGGGGCTTTAGGGGTTAACATGGGGGGGGTTCAAAAATGCCATGGGAGGGGTTTTAGCACGGGGGTGAAAGGGGGGGTTAAGGAGGATTTTAAACCCGGGGGGAAAGGATTTGATGAGGCAACAACAAGGGGGGTGAAAGGGGGCTTAAGGGGATTAAAACTGGGAGGGGGATAATAAGGTATAGGAAGGGGGGTTAAGGAGGCCCCCCCTTTGGAAGATTCTGACTTCCAGAAGATTACGTGGGGGGGTGTGAGAGCCATCTATCGATGGCGAAAAGGAAGGCAGCGGCTCTTGTTGGCTGCATCGTAGCCCAGTCCTCATCCATAGCACGAAAATGAGGCGGCCCTCCCTCCTTACGGCAGTGGCACGGCACGGCGTTATGGCGGCGTTTCACTCTCTCCTTTCGTCCCTTCATGGCAGCAGCTCTGCTGGTGTCATTTGGCAGCACCTTCTTCTGGGCCTCACACCTCCTACCTTCCTTCACGGCAACTTAGTGGCCTTAGCTTTACCCTCCTCTCTCTCCCTCAACGTTTAGAATGGCCCCTCACTCCTCACGTATTCCATCCGATTCGTCCCTTAAATTGGAGGCATCTCGGCTCCTGGCTCCTCCTTGTGTTCCCCCCTTCTTTCCCCGTCCCAACTACTGTTTGTTTTTTTTTATAGGGGGAGGGAGAGGTTCCTCCCTCCCCTACATGGTAGCAGAGCAGAGCAATTTTTCTCCAGTGAGCTCCATAGAGGATCTTTTGTATACCTTCTATTCCCCTCCCCCTCCAGCACGACTGTCACCTGGGGGGAAATGAGGGGAATTAAAAAAATTCATTTATCCTTAAAAATTGCTATATCATTATTTTCCTAATAGAGGTAGTTCATGCAGAAAAAAAGAAATTTAGAGCGTTTCATTCTACTTTAGATACATACATCCATAGGATATGTCATTGTCGTAGAGTTCGTGCAAGAGCTGCAAAACACGGGGTTCAAGGTACAGCAAGGAAAGAGGCTAACGTGATGAACTCAATAACTCAATATTTGATGCCAAAGATCACTATATTGCTTGTCAAGTAAATTACATGAGGTTCATGATCAGAAAAAACTGTAGTATCTCATAACCAGCTTTGCATTTAGGTGTTCAAGAACAGTTTTGCCATTGGCACATAGGCTTGATGAGTTCAGCTGGGTAGCTATCCCTGTGATCAATTCTCAAAAATCCATTCAGTGCCAAAACATTGAAGTTCTGTGTGCAACTGGTATAACTTACAAAAGTTGCATTCACTGCAAAACTATGGTATCAAAGTACAACAAGTACAACTGAGCCATCAGCCATACTTCAATTTGGTCAATAATTGCTTCAATTTTCCCTCTAGTGTATGAACCAAAGTACACCCAATCAATCTTCTCATTGATACATTCCCTTACAAGAACATAGTTAACTGAAAAATGTAGCTTTGCATCAACAAGTTTCAGTTTAGAAACTTCAAAATTGTATTCAGCAACAAACCTCCAAAAGAGTACATGTCAGATTTTTCTGTGAGTTTTCCACTTGAAGCATTCTCAGGGGCCAGATACCCAAATGTTCCCATAACTCTAGTGTTAACATGTATATTTGTATCTGATGTTTGCTTTGCAAGGTCAAAATCTGAAACTTGTGCCTCAAAACATAGCAGAATATTAGAAGATTTGATGTCCCAGTGGATAACTCAAGGATGACAATCTTCATGCAGGTATGCCAAACCACGAGCAACACCATGTGCAATTTTCATGCGTGTTTCCCTGTTCAAAGCCAACTGATAATTCTGCAACTTGTTGCGGCATATGTGGGAAATTGTGGAAGTATATTCCAATGTAAGCACTCCATCAACGACAGAGTTGAGATAGTTAGCTAACTTTCCAAATTCTTTGGTAATGTGCTGAATTCTGTCTTTTCTTGTTATTCGGCCATAATAAAAGACAACGCTACCTCTATTGATGATAGACCACCACCACAATCCAAACCAACAATTATCCTTCCTAATTGATTTCAGATGACGAGGTTCGATCAATTAATCACCTGCAACATAGATATCAATAACTGTTCGATTATCTATGTTTGAATTACATAGCAGGGCCCCCACAACGGAGAAGATGTCAGCAGAGCGTTTACGATAGAAAGACAGGCTTGTTGAAATAACAATAGAAATCCTGGAACAGAACTCCTGTAACGTAGCTTATCCACTTGCCCTGCTTAGCTTGCAAGGAAGCAATGGCTATGGCAGACATGTTGTGGAGGGATTTCGATGCCATCCCTCGATCCATTTCCCAAAAGGGTGAAGGCGGAGAAGTGAAAGGTTTCCACGTCAAGAAGGAGAAATGTATGAAGACATTGAAACTTTGTTTTATCAATCACATCATTCAACAACCTCTGTCCAGGATAGCATCGACCTCATGCTCGGCTTCACAAATAAAAAATTCCTAGAAGATCCTGCTGAGCTTTGATGATGATGAAACGGAGCTGAGAAGGTCATTCAAATGAACAATCGGGCAAAGAAAGCTCGGAAGGAAGCAAGGCGATGCGGCAGATCAGCTGTGGTGGGAAGACCTGCAGAGGAGGATCGCAAACTGTTTTTGGTTGAAGATTCATGCCCAATTCCACCAGCGATTAGATAATTCTGTTCATTGCTTTTTTCGTGCCATGCTCAGGAAAGATCTCGCTGAGTTCCAGCCGCCCTGTTCTGCCTTACTAGCTTTTTCCATTGATTCCCTGGGAGAGAGACAGATCGTTCTAAAAAAAAACCAATAAACTAAATATTTCTAGTGTCTGACCTGCTCTGGTCAATGACATCAACAATGACAACCAGTGCTTATCCCTCTCGCTTTTCCCTCCGAAATTCCAGTAGCCAGCTCCCGTTTTTCCCTCTTCCAGTTATTTGAAAGAGAAACTAAGTTTATTAGATTTGTCACTTGGGTCTTCGTGTACTCCAGATGAGCACGAATCCAGTGAATGTATTATGTCTCAGGAAGATAAAATGCCTTAATATAAGCCTCAACGACATGTAGATTTGCAGCAAGCCTATGTGGAGCTAGATGCCTCGATCCATTTATCAAAACCTGAAGGTCT
This sequence comes from Lygodium microphyllum, assembly GCF_053477565.2. Lineage (NCBI taxonomy): Eukaryota > Viridiplantae > Streptophyta > Polypodiopsida > Schizaeales > Lygodiaceae > Lygodium > Lygodium microphyllum. The sequence continues at coordinate 119,760,942 of NC_141146.1, forward strand.
AGTGACATTAGAGCACGACCGTCATTAGTATATTTTTTGACGCGCGAGAAACCTTCAAGTAGAACCTCAGCCAATGTATCCACTCCATACTCCAAAACCATTTCTCGAGCACTCCTGAGGTGAGAGAGCTTCAAAATTCTCCTGCCCCAACCTTCTCCACATTCAGCATGAGCTTCAAATGATGAATAGCTAACCACTTCATCGCAGCATCCACAACGAATTCCCGAGCCTCCCTTCGATTCCACGATATCCTGCACTTTTCTTGGAATTTATCATTGTAATTGACAACATAATATTACTCTTTGGCATCAGTTTTTCATATTTTTCTGACACACACACAACATGCATACAAATTGAAACACACACAAACACAAACACACAAGTGGAGTATGTACATTGGATGCGGGTACTGAAAGGACGGGAAGATAATGCAGCAATCACACACAATGAAACACACGCGAAAAGATAACACAGATGCACAACAAAAATGGAGGTGTTTACGGCTCGGATGCGCAGCAACACGATATCCACCCCCTCTAAAGTTGCGCATCCTCCGGATGAGCCAACTATCTAGGATCATTCAAGTCCACAAACAGGTCCAGTCCATAAGTTTCCGGTAGACCTGTTTCTCCATCAGCTTCATTATCCATATTCTCTGCTTCTTCTGCTAGACTTTCTTCTCCCTGCTCTTCTTCTGCTAATGCTTCAAGTGCATACTCTTCATCTTCTCTTCTCTTGAAAATCTTGACTCGTTTTCCAGCAATGGGCACCCTCAATACCGTCCCATCCAATTCAGCCAACTCATAGGTAGCATTGTCAAAAACCTGTTTCACCTCATACGGTCCAAACCATCTTTGAACCAATTTTCTCATGCTACTATGCTGATTCTCTAGACTACTGTCGTAGACTAGAACCCAATCTCCTTCTTTTATGGCTCTAGGCCTCAAGCGATGCCTCAAATCAAACCTGTCCTTGTTTCTGAGTTGGGCTGCCTTCAAACGATCAACTGCTAGTTGCACATCTTCTGCCCTTCTCTCTAGTTGACGAATCCGAAAAGCTAGAAGCTCCTCCCTTGATAAATTCTCATGCCATGGAAGAGCACTCAAAGTGAGAGCATAGATTTTTGTAGGCATGACAGGTTTTTGCCCATACATCAACTCTGCAGGCATATATCCAGTGGTCACTCTATGTGCAGAGCGGTCTGCCCACCATGCAAAAGGTAATAATCTCGCCCAATCTCCAATACGACCTCTACAAGCTTTTGCCAATGCCTTAACTATCGACAGATGTCCTCTTTCGCTCTTGCCATTCCCCTCTGGATTATAAGCAGTAGTAAGACCCAACTTAATCCCAAGCCATGAGAAAAATTCTCTAGCTTCATCTGCATCTAGCTCTCCACGATCGGCAATAATCTTGCCTATACATCCATACCTGCAAAATATTTCTTCCAACAAGAATTTACATACTGTAGTGGTGGTCTTCATCCGCAAAGATCTGCCTTCAACATAGTTTGTAAGATCCTCCCTATCCAAGACAAGATATCTCATCTGCCAAAGTCCCACTGGCAAAGTAACCAAGTCTACCACCCACTTATAATGCATACATAGTGGATAGGTCGGATGCAACTCATCACGATGCCATACTAAAGAGTAAAGCTGACAGTCCCTGCAAGTCTCCACAAAGTGGGAAACATCTTTATACATCCCTTTCCACCAGTATCTTTCTTTGATTTTCTCATAGGTAGCCCACACACCTCTATGTCCAGCCCAAGAACTCTCATGAAACTCTCGCATAATATATATCTTCATCGCTACCTCACAAACCACTCTCAAGGGTAGGCCGCCTCTCCTCTTTGGATGCTTCCAAAGAAAACCATCTTTCAAGAAATACCCATAAGCCTTTGTTCTGATTTTCTTGAATTCATCATTTGTGCAATCAGCTCTTCGAGTCAATGAACTTAAATACTATCCAATTTGCAGCCACTCGTCAACATAGAGTTCTTTAGTAAAGGCTTCAACAGTAAATACATGACAATCATGAACAAGGACAGAAGCTGCAAACTCTGTCTCATCATCTTCTACAAGCATTGACTCCTCATCCTCATATCTCGCTCTAGATAGCATGTCAGCAACTGGATTATCTTTTCCTGCTATGTGTCAAAATTCTGGATTCAATGATTTGATGTAGGCAATCCACCGAAGCATCGCTATATCTGGAGTTGAACAGCTAGTAAGCTTGCCAAGCAAAGGCAAACAATCTGTTTCCACAACAACTGAAGCACCAATAAAATACCCTTTATCGCACTTCAGTGCAGTGACTACTCCCCACAATTCTCTTTTAATCTGCGGATATCTCCTTTGTCACTCATTGAGAACTTTAGCTCCAAAGCAGATTGCATATATATTTCCATCAACATCATCCTGTCCCACTGCCCATCCTATGCCAATAGGGCTGGTATCAACTGTCAACATGATTGGCCGTCCACACTGATAATCCGCCTTGCGAAGAGTAGGAGCTGAGTGCAACAACTTCTTGAGTTTACGCATGGCTTTCGAATGCTTCTCATCCCAATGAAACTTCTGCCCCTTTTGAAGCAGCTGATAGAGAACATCTGCTATATGAGCAAAATGAGGAATCCAAATCATGTAAAATACACAAGCTCCCACAAATCTCCACACCTTTGAAGTAGTCGAGCAATACTCTGCAATCCTGCTTATGGCATCCACCTTTGTAGGTGAAGGCTTCCTGCCATAATATCCAACCATATGCCCAACTATGATGACTTCATTAACACCAAAGACAGATTTCAGCCCTGAAAGAGTCAAATTCACCTCCTCTAATCATGTCAATATTTGCTCACAAGCAACCAAGTGTTCAGCTACAAACTGTCTACATCCTCGCAAATCAAGACTCTCATTCTTTTCTTCTTCTGCACAACCCTTAATAGGCACATCATCTAGGAAAGGCATGGTATACTACGGAATATAGTCTCATAGAACTCTGTGCATAGCATTCATCATATGAGCAACTGAGTTGGTGGCACCTTGAGGCAAGGTAGACATCCTCATAAGACCAATAGGTGTCCGCATAGTAGTAATATCCCTGCTTTCCAAGGCAAGCTGAAACTGATCATAACTAGAATACAAGTCACCTAGGGAATAGATGGCTCGTCCTGCAAAAGCCTCAGCAAACTCATCCACAACTGGACCTGTTCCCACATTCCTGATTGTCACTCTGTTCACGGGCTGCATATCTTGAATAAATCTCAAGGTACCATTCTTCTTTGGTACAATAAACCACCTATTAGAATAGGGTGCAGAAGAGGGTTCCAAAATCCCCATCTTACTCTTCTCATTCAGCAACTCTATTAGCTTTGGCAAGTGTGCTCTAGGCACAAGTATAGGACGTATATTCCATGGCACATGAGGGACAGTGAAGATGACCATAGGCGCAGCCAATTCAAGACTAATGCAGCCAATTTCATGAGGAAAGAAAGCAAATGCCTTACCATGGCGTCCAAGCATCTCTCTAAAGCATTCTTTTTCCACTGGAAGCAAGAAATCATCATTTCCAATCTTCAATTCTGCAAGAGTTTCAGCTGTAAATTTATGTCCAATATTTGCAGGATCTCTCAACATAGGCTGCTTCATAGTTTTTTCTATTTGCTCATCACTATCAGGAGGAAGCGGCCCTGCAACCGGCTTAACCTTCTTATCAACTGTTTTATACTTCGTGTCAACCTTGGCATCAGCCAAGCACTCTTTTCTTTGCTGCAATTTCTGCAATTTTTCAGCAACTCTCAAATATGTTGGCTGAAAGATCTCAGCCCTTTGCTGTATGGACTGCATGGGTGCAGCCTGAAACTCTGTATGCTGAAATTTTTCAGAATTAAACTCTGTTGGCTAAATGGTTTCGGCCCTTTGCTCTATGGACTGCATGGGTGCAGCCTGAAACTCTGTATGCTGAAATTTTTCAGCATTAAACTCTATTGGCTGAAAGGTTTCAGCCCTTTGCAACTCTGAAAGCTGATCAAGATCAGCCATAGATTCGGTTTGCTGAGTTTTCTCAGCCTCTAGCTCTGTTTTCAGCATAAAATCAGAAATTTCCTTATACATATCCAAGGTTTGCACAGGTATGATCTTTGAACCCTTACATACATCAGTTTTCAGCATATTTCCCATCTCAAACAATGTATCTGCATAAGACATTCCTTCATACAGCCCATCCACATGCTCTTCTGCTTGCAAAATACCTGCAGTCTTCAACTCTTTCTCCTTACGACCAATGTACTGCCTGGCAGCTCTAGACAAATCTGAAATTTTCTGATAACTCACTGAACTATCTAAAGAAAAACCAACAAAATTAGTGGAGAAAGATTGGCTGCCAGGAGGCGAGATCTCCTCTTTTCTCCGCTCTGTACCACTGGTGTCTCGCAAGATAGCGGTACCTAATGAAAATCCAACTCCTTCGCAGGTAGTGGTGCATCACGCAAGGAGTCCCTATTTCTTGGATGATTTACTCCAACAGTCATAAACTGAACAGCTTGCATACCATCTTTACTGTGTATCCGTGCATAGGCCGAGCCATCATCCATCACTTTTGTCTCCATTCTTGCTTCTGTAATGAAAGGCTGTCCAAGAATAATCGGATAAGAGCAAGATTCTTGAACAAAGCAATGATAATCCTCCTCAACATTACCAATAGAAATTCTGATACTCGAACAAGCAGCATACATATCACCAGAAGTATTATTGGTTGCTCTCATGCGCCAGCCATGCTCTGCATCCATAGGCCACTTGCCACTCTCATAAACACCTCGAGCAATAAGATTAATCTCGGAACCATGATCGACTAAAGCGACCAAAGGAATCTGTTTCTCTCCAATCCTTACCACCGTCTCAGTGGTTGCTCTAGCCCAATGACTACGTGAAAAATGGCTGGGAGGAATGAGGATAGGGGTATCATCATCTTCGTACTGCATAGGTTGAACTATTTTCTCCAACTGTGGATTGACAGAAGCATTCTCAACCATCACTGCATCATCATGCTCTTCTCCAAGAGCTCCATGCCATAATCCTTGTAAAGTAGGTCCTTCCATCGCATGTCGTTTCCTCCGCAAAAGATCCTGCATCTGATCCTGTATTTCTCTTCTAGCAATCCCAAGAGATTCTCCAACAATAAAAGTGACTTCACTATTCAAAATTCTTTCATGAAAAATCTTACTCATATCCGTCTACATATCAAGGTCCGACAAGAGCTTGAATCCTGGCTCCTTTCTTGGTTGCCTCTTTTCTTTCATCTGCTTGTCTCCCATAGGTTGTTCAGGACCTGATTGAGCTAGAGAACTCATCATAGGTGGAGCTGTAATAGGTGGTGAAACAAATTCACCCCCTCTAGTCTTTTTGGAGGTGCTAAGACCCTCCTCATCTCTTCTTCTCATTTCCTCAACCATGGCATCTAAACCCTGTGTTTTCGCCATATAAGCAAAAATAGAATACCTGCAAGCGGAGAATCCCATCCCATTTCTCCTCGAATGCTGGAGCCCACACAAGTCATAGTGGATGCCTGAACTTTCCCTCTTCTCACTATCTCCAAGGCAGAGGACCATAAAGCAGAGTCTCCATCTGATTTCTGCTCAAGCTGGACTCCATATGCTGAAGCATCTCCTCTAACACTCACATAAGCTAATCGCGCAGCTATATCATCAACGAGCTTCTTCATGCCTCCCTTACCAAAGTTTGTGTCAAGAGGAGCACCAATCTCTGTCAGCCATATCTTCCCATCTTGTCCCCAAAACACTACATTCTTCTTACGCGCTTCCTGAAAAGCATCACAATCTCTGCAGTGTTGGTGCTCTGTACTATCGCACCAAATACATCATCTCCCTTTTCTTTGGCCAACTGGAAAAGCAGTCGCTGGAGCGGGTGCTACAGCAGGTACTGACATAAGTTGCTCTTTTAACTTTCCAACTTCAGCTTTGACTGCCTCAATCATCAAATCTGCCAAGCCTTTAATAACATCATCTACTGATAAAGGCACTGGAGCGGCAAGAATTGGTGGATTTACAATAGGAGGAGTAGGCTTAGGCATAGAACTTGCAACACAGGTAGAAGTAGAGGTCTCCAAGGATTTTTCAGAAACAGATCTTGTATTACGATGCAATCGTACTCTCTTGCGCTGCTTCTTAACAAGAGCATTCACAGCATCAATGACATGTCTCCACTCGGACTTTAAACCTGAATCGGTAGCTTGATCCTCCAAAAGATCATCCAAATTTTCCTGTAAATCAGCATCAGTAGCTTGTAAAAATAATTCCACTTTTTGCATCTCCAAAGCTTGCTGCTCAGTTCCATCCAACTGATCATAGCGGCTCTCAAACTCTCACAGAAGGGTGGTAACTGAAAGTCCTTTATTAGGCATAGAAACCCATGCTAAGAAATTCTTGCGGTTCATAAGACCTGTATCCTCCAAGAAATATTCATCTTTTAATGCCTTCTTAAACTCTGTCCAACAAGCATGTGTTCCTTGAATTTCTGAAATTCAGACTTCAAGAGCACGCACCATGATCCGCAAGAAGTAGCGGCTCTAAACATCTTGAGAAACCCCAAAAAACTTCATCTTTTCTTCATACAAATGCAGGTAAGTTGAAACTTGTTGGCCGTTGAACTGCTTCATCTCTTGTTGGACAGGTTTCAAGGCATCCATGGCATCACTATCACATTTCGCGTGAGCTTGTTGTTGCATATAGGTTGTAAATGACTCAAATAGATGCTTCATGACATTGTCATCTGTCATCTCTTCTTGCAAGTCTCCCATCTTGCTGAAAATTGACGCAGCGCTTTCACGTCGGGTTCACCAGCAATGTCGTAGAGTTCGTGCAAGAGCTGCAGAACACGGGGTTCAAGGTACATCAAGGAAAGAGGCTAACATGATGAACTCAATAACTCAATATTTGATGCCAAATATCACTATATTGCTTGTCAAGTAAATTACATGAGGTTCATGATCAAAAAAATCTGTAGTATCTCATAACCAGCTTTGCATTTAGGTGTTCAAGAACAGTTTTTCCATTGGCACATAGGCTTGATGAGTTCAGTTGGGCAGCTATCCCTGTGATCAATTCTTAGAAATCCATTCAGTGCCAAAACATTGAAGTTCTGTGTGCAATTGGTATAACTTACAAAAGCTGCATTCACTGCAAAACTGTGGTATCAAAGTAGAACAAGTACAACTAAGCCATCGGCCATACATCAATTTGGTCAATAATTGCTTCAATTTTCCCTCTAGTGTATGAACCAGAGTATACCCAATCAATCTTCTCATTGATACATTCTCTTACAAGAACATAGTTAGCTGAAAAATGTAGCTTTGCATCAACAAGTTTCAATTTAGAAACTTCAAAACTGTATTCAGCAGCAAACCTCCAAAAGAGTATATGTTAGATTTTTCTGTGAGTTTTCCACTTGAAGCATTCTCAGGGGCCAGATACCCAAATGTTCCCATAACTCTAGTGTTCACATGTATATTTGTATCTGATGTTGGCTTTGCAAGGTCAAAATCTAAAACTTGTGCCTCAAAACATAGGAAAATATTAGAAGATTTGATGTCCCGGTGGATAACTCGAGGATGACAATCTTCATGCAAGTATGCCAAACCACGAGCAGCACCATGTGCAATTTTCATACGTGTTTCCCTGTTCACAGCCAACTGATAATTCTGCAACTTGTTGTGGCATATGTGGGAAATTGTGGAAGTACATTCCAATGTCAGCACTCCATCAACGACAGAGTTTAGACAGTTAGCTAACTTTCCAAATTCTTTGGTAATGTGCTGAATTCTGTCTTTTCTTGTTATTCGGCCATAATAAAAGACAACGCTACCTCTATTGATGATAGACCACCACCACAATCCAGACCAACAGATATCCTTCCTAATTGATTTCAGATGACGAGGTTCGATCAATTAATCACCTGCAACATAGATATCAATAACTGTTCGATTATCTATGTTTGAATTACATAGCAGGGCCCCCACAACGGAGAAGATGTCAGCAAAGCGTTTACGATAGAAAGACATGCTTGTTGAAATAACAATAGAAATCCTGAAACAGAACTCCTGTAACGTAGCTTATCCACTTGCCCTACTTAGCTTGCAAGGAAGCAATGGCTATGGCGGACGTGTTGTGGAGGGATTTCGATGCCATCCCTTGATCCGTTTCCCAAAAGGGTGAAGGCGGAGAAGTGAAAGGTTTCCACGTCAAGAAGGAGAAATGTACGAAGACATTGAAACTTTATTTTATCAATCACACCATTCAACAACCTCTGTCCAGGATAGCATTGACCTCATGCTCTGTTTCACAAATAAACAAGTCCTGGAAGATCCTGCTGAGCTTCGATGATGATGAAACGGAGCTGATAAGGTCATTCAAATGAACAATCGGGCAAAGAAAGCTTGGAAGGAAGCAAGGCGATGCTGCAGATCAGCTGTGGTGGGAAGACCTACGGAGGAGGATCGCGAACTGTTTCTAGCTGAAGATTCATGCCCAATTCCACCAGCGATTAGATAATTCTATTCATTGCTTTTTCCGTGCCATGTTTAGGGAAGATCTCACTGAGTTCCAACCGCCCTGTTCTGCCTTACTAGCTTTTTCCATTGATTCCCTGGGAGAGAGACAGATCGTTCCAAAAAAAAACCAATAAACTAAATATTTCTGGTGTCTGACCTACTCTGGTTAATGACATCAACAATGACAACCAGCGCTTATCCCTCTCGCTTTTCCCTCCAAAATTCCAGCAGCCAGCTAGCTCCCATTTTTCCCTCTTCCAGTTATTTGAAAGAGCAACTAAGTTTATTAGATTTGTCACTTGGGTCTTCGTGTACTCCGGATGAGCACGAATCCAGTGAATGTATTCTGTCTCAGGAAGATAAAATGCCTTAAAATAAGCCTCAATGACATGCATATTTGCGGCAAGCCTCTGTGGAGCTAGATGCCTCAATCCATTTATCAAAACCTGAAGGTCAATGACATTAGAGCACGACCGTCATTAGTACATTTCTTGACGCGTGAGAAACCTTCAAGTAGAACCTCAGCCAATGTATCCACTCCATACTCCAAAACCATTTCTCGAGCACTCCTGAGGTGAGAGAGCTTCAAAATTCTCCTGCCTCAACCTTCTCCACATTCAGCATGAGCTTCAAATGATGAACAGCTAACCACTTCATCGCAGCATCCACAGCGAATTCCCGAGCCTTCCTTCGATTCCACGATATCCTGCACTTTTCTTGGAATTTATCATTGTAATTGACAACATAATATTACTCTTTGGCATCAGTTTTTCATATTTTTCTGACACACACACAACATGCATACAAATTGAAACACGCACAAACACAAACACACAAGTGGAGTATGTACATTGGATGCGGGTACTGAAAGGACGAGAAGATAATGCAGCAATCACACACAATGAAACACACGCGAAAAGATAACACAGATGCACAACAAAAATAGAGGTGTTTACGGCTCGGATGCGCAGCAGCACGACATCGTATTTATCAACATTCCCCCTCAAGCTCGGAATGAGCTTGCACACATAAGACTCCAAGTGCACTCCTGAAGTACTCAAACTTATCTTTACCTAATGCTTTGGTAAAGATATCAGCAACTTGGTCATTTTTTTCACATGGACCAAGTCAATCTCTCCATCAATGACTTTTTCTCTAATGAAGTGATAGTGCACTTCTATGTGTTTTTTCCTTGCATGGTAGATTGGATTCTTTGCCAACATAATGCAAGTAACATTGTCACAATACATAATGACTCCACCATCAATATCTATCCCCATGTCATATAAGATCAATCTTAGCCATGTTTGCTCACATGCAGCCAATGCAATGCCTCTATATTCTACTTCAGTGCTTGATAGAGCAACTGTAGGCTGCTTCTTACTGCTCCAACTTACCATGGCTGAACCAAATGAGAATGCATAGCCACTAGTAGATCTTCTATCCATAGAGCTACCTTCCCAATCTGCATGTGAGTATCCAAACAATGTAGGCTTGATTCCTTTTTCATAAAACAAGCCATAGCCAAGTGTCTTCTTCACATACATAAGAACTCTTCTCACTACATCCAAATGTGATTAGCATGGTTTCTGCATAAACTGACTTATCAATCCAACAGCATAACTCAAGTCTGGTCTTGTAATGGTTAAGTGGATAAGACTACCAACCATTTTTCTGAACATAGTAACATCCTAAACATAAGATCCATCATCCATCAACTTAACATTTTGATCCAATGGTGTATCAATGGATTTGCATCCTGTCATGCCATATTTTTCCAACATCTCCAATGCATATTTCCTTTGTATCAGCCATATACCAAGAGGGGTGTCAATAACCTCAATACCCAAGAAGTATCTCAACAAACCAAGGTCCTTTACATCAAACTCTTTATGTAATCCATGCTTGACTTCAGCAATCTCCCTCTCAAATGTACCTATCATAATGAGGTCATCAGCATAGATGACAACAACAACCATATCATCTTTTGTATGTCTCACATAAAGTGAATAATCATCTTTGCTTTGCTGAAATCCCATACTGCATAAGAATTTGTTGATTCTATCACACCATGCTCTTGGTGCTTGCTTCAATCCATATAAAGCCTTCTTCAACCTACATACATAAAGCGGGTATTTTGGATCTACATAGCCCTCTGGTTGATCCATGTCCTTGCTTTATACCTCTCAAGGGAACCATCCAACTTGCATTTGACCTTATAAACCCATTTACATCCAATGGATTTCTTGCCATGAGGTAATTTCACCAAATTCCAAGTCTTGTTTTTCCTTAGTGCGTCCATCTCTTCATCCATTGCTTGTCTCCACTCTTTGCTTTCTACTGCTTCTTGAAAGCAAGTAGGCACCACATGTTGTACATAAGAAACCATGTATGCATAATGCATCTTCATGAACCCACAATCTATTAACCTGATACCTTACCCTTTCTGACCTTCTCAATTGAGGTGCACTACCATGTGTCTCAACTAATCTAGCATGTGGTGGAACATACTTTCCTGCACTTCTAGTGTTAGGTGTTTTAACATGTGGAATGGGATATTCATCATCTATAGATTCATCTTCTGAACTTTCAGCCAGAGGTCTCTTTCCTTTCACAACTTCTGCACTCCTTTGTGCATTTCTCAATCTACCACTCCATGGCCTGTAACTACCACTAGTTTCCACATTCTCTTGAGGTCCTAAAGTATCTTCCACATGCTGATTTTTCAGCCTTATTCTTTGCTAAAAATTTTCTTCCATAGCCATCATCATGATTTCTTTCATATGAATCAACATCCACTGCAATTTTGGGCTTGTATCATGATTCATATTCACTGAATCTGACATCCTTGCTTCTGTATACTTCCTTACTCACTAGATCATAGCATTTGTATCCCTTCTTCTCATCAAGATATCCAAGGAGAATGCATTTCAGAGCCTTTAGTTCCATCTTCTTTCTCAAATCATCTGGAACATGAACATAACAGACACATCCAAAGACTCTAAAGAAATTTTCAAATGCTTCACTTTTATGTTACATAAAGTACACCCAAGTTATTCTGTTATAATCATCAATTAAAGTGATATAGAATCTACATCTTCCACTCATGGAAACATTCTGACATGGGCCCCAAATATTTTAGTGTACCATTTCCAAAGGATAGCTGCTTATTCTCCCCCTCTTTGGAAATGGCAATCTAGACTGCTTGACAAATGACAAGCCTCACATACATGATCAAAATTCACATGTCCAAAATGCCATAGATCACTGACTATTTGTCTTGATTGCATTTGCTTCAATCTTTGCAAATTGACATGACCAATCCTTCTATGCCATAATTCCACATTCTTATCTTGCCCATGTCCTTTCTCAACATACATAGAGTTTTGAATCACTGGAGTACCTGCGTCTAAAGCAAATAATCTCCCTTTCTTTCTACCATGAGCAATCGCCCTACCAATTCTTCCATTATGGAACTCCTCAATGAAACATCCAAACTTATTGAATCTCACCTATAATCCTTGATCTATCATTTGACCAACCGATGCTAAGTTCTTAGTTATTGTGGGCACATAAAGTACATCACCAAGCTTGTTCTCAATCCCATCTTTAGTAACAAGTGGCGCGCTACCAATATGAGTAATTTTATTTAAATTATCATCACTAGTGGAAACATATTGCTCATTCTGCATTTCCTCCTTGCTATCAAACCACTCAACATGATGAGTCATGTGGTTTGTAGCTCTTAAATCCAAAAACTAGTCATTCTCACAAAGAGGGTGAATCATGCTCCCAACCACATGCTCCATAGCAAATAGGTGACCTCTAGGCAATCCACCTCTAGGTCCATAATCTGCACCACCATAAGTGCCTGCATAGTGGCCATATTGGGTCCTTCCACGACCCCTAGACATGGCATTCTATTTATGATAACAGTTCCTCTCAAAATGACCAAATTGCCCACAATAATGACAAGTGTCGTCTCTCTGTGAAGGACTAGACTGTCCTCTACCTCTAAGGAAAGATCTCCCCCTGACCCTATGCATGAAGTCACCACGACCAAAGTTACCTCTTCCATAAGCAAATTCATAATTACCACGACCAAGTGAAGAGCCTCTAGCTCTAGATGAGCTGCCATGACCTCTCTGGTGATAGAAAACACTGTTTCCACCTGCATTTTCGCCACTACTAGATGCATTCAATCCCAACTTGATTTCTTCTGTAATAAGTAGCAATCCAATAAGCTTCTCAAAGTTAGGCATAGAGCCTCCTCTAATTGAAATAGAGGTATGCAAATATTTGAAAGCTAATCCAAGTCCATTTAGTGACACCAACACTAAATCATCATGATCAACAGGTGCATTAATGGATGCAAGGTCTTTTGCAATTTGCTTAATTTCTACCACATAGTCACTAATATTGTGATTGCCTCTCCATGCACCACGTAATCTATGCTTGAGTTGTACTTATGAGCCTTTGCTCATGTTCCATACATTTTTTCTATGATTTCCCATGCCTCCTTGCAAGTACTTGCCTTTTTTATATGAGGAATCAAGGCTTCTGAAATACATATGGGGATCCAATGCAAAACCTTCCTGTTCTTCCCTATCTAATCCTTATACACTTTCTTTTGCTCTTCAGTTGGATGTTCAGGAACTTCTGGACATTCATCAGCACCTGTTATGAGGTTCCATACTACCCATCAAAATATTCTCCATCCTATAAGACCAAACACTATAATTGTCTTTGGTCAATTTGTCTCCCACAATCTGAGTGATCTATGCCATGTCAAACATTATGGCTATTGAAAATTTAGAAAAACCAGCAATACAAAGTGTCCAAAAATGGTATTCATCAACATGCCCCAATCCGTAACATCAATTGTCCAATCCAAGACAAAAAAGCATAAAAAATAGCCCAAAAATGTTAAATATGATCAATGCCCCACCATCATTAGGTGCTATCAATGATCCATGGTGCTCAAAGTTGTAAGGCCCCCATTATGAGAAGAAGCCAAATGTGACCCCGGACATTGGTTGAGTCCTAACTTGTATATCAGATGAGGTCTATGTGACCGGATGGCAAAAAGGTGACCGTTGTGGGTCTAATCTTTTGGATAGACGAAGTGGTTAAGCTGGTAGCAACTCAAGGCGCATTGCATCGAGTTGTGGGGTAAGGGAGTTAAAAGAGGCCCCTATTGTGGGGTCCGGGGGCCGCAGAAGCAGCCCCTGGCTGGGGGGTCCCAGTGGGGCCAGCGGCCCCCCTGGCGGGGGTCCGGGGGTAGCGCCCCCGGCCCGATGGTAAAGGGAATATTCCCTAGACGACTAGTGGAGGCTTATATGGTAGGTCGGTCATGCCAACCTCATGGCCTTCGCAGGCTATAAAAGCTAAACCCCTTCACAACCATCGATCACTCATCTTTCACCCAGTCAGAGTTGTTGTTCCAGCTAGCCTTAAGCTCTTCACCTATCTTCTGTCTAGATCGCCATCTAAGCTTCACATAGTGGAAGCGCACGGGTGGACAGAGCCATCTTTGTATCAGTTGTTTGGAGTTAAAGAATTTACTAATTCTCCTCTTATCTGTTGTGTACTCTCTATCTCTTTCTCAGATTCTGTTCACTGCGCCGTGTAATATTTTACAAAAAATGCATGTAAAATTACCTTCCACCAATATGACTATCATATATGTGTCCAAAAGTTGCCATATGCATCCATCCATGATGCAACATGTCATTCGATCAGTTCCCAACAAGAAACATCCGAATTGGATCCCACACAATGTCCGTATGACCCAAAATGCATCAAAACACAGGTCTAAAATTGACCACTTTTTCTGTAATTTTTATGCAATTTTTTGTGCCAAGCTGAAAGTACTTGTCAAGTTGAAGCTATAGAAAAATTTCTAGAAATTTTTGAGCAAAAATCGGCCTCCAAATAGCCTCATGTAAGTTGCATGGAAACTACCATTTTCCAGTCTTTTAACCAACTAGTTCTTCTTCTCTACAGTCTGAACTAATTGACTGTGAACCAATTTAGGAAATACCCAACTCATGGGCTCTACAATGTGAATGCAATCTCACCAAATAACCAGTTTACCCCTTGACCAATATGAATATGGCTTAATTTAAAGGTTTTTTTAAACCTTAATGGATAAAGGTTTTTTAAAAAACTTAAAAGATAAAGCTTGGAGCAGCTTTGGTACTGTGGTAGCTGTAGCAGCAACAAATTGTTTGTATATGCAACATCACTAGTAGACAGATTGATCAGATACAAAAATGGGTATGGTGCCATATATTTTCCAAACGTTACAACCCAATCTGGTAATTTCAGAAGTGCCCTTTGCACTCCTGGAATCAATCTGTCAACATCTATTCTAAGCTTCAATAATGTCTTCTCTTGTTTGTTCTCAAGATCTCTGTCAGTATGTTAAATAATTGCTCATCCCCTTTGCATTTTTTGTATGCATATGCATGATATATAAATATCTTTTGTTCAAAAGCTCCATCTATCTTAACAATATATGGACAATATGGATATTCACTTTGGCCAAAATCAACTAGCTTAACACTTAACAAAATATTAGTTAGTTTGGGAATCTTCCAATTCCCATTTTTTGAATACTAAAAAGGTGGCACCTGAATAACATGCCCATAAGTTTCTCAAAACCATATGATGTGACCTCTTATTAGAAAGCTCTTGAAAAATGGAATCTATTGAGCTATATACGCTCGATTTGGAGTTACAGTGTTCAAGTTATGACAAATCCAAAGATTTGACCACATGTCCTAAATTTATGGGAAATTCCCATATTCCCTAATATGGTGTTACTTTGAATAGCTAAATGAACTTTCATATCATAAAATGAATATTTTTGCACCAAGCTATAAGTTTATGATTTTTCTAAGACCAAAGATTGAACCTTTGACCAATGATTTGTGTTTCCAAAAAAAGAGAGCATAAATTTCATTATTAATTAAGACTTAGCTATTAGGCTAGATATAAAGTACAAAGTTGGACTTAAACCACTTGTAAGAAATTTCAACACAATTAACCCATGTTATTGAAATAACAAAAAAATTAAGTAGATTCTCTCATTGATATTGGTAGTGTTTAAAGACACTAAGGTAACTATATAATAACACTTTAAATTTCTAACAAAAGCATATATTTCATAGCCATGCAGACGCCCTTAATATAAGGGCATACTTATTATGGGAGTTAAAATTAGTCCATATAGAGTCACTTCCTTGTTACATCATTTACATTGGAAAAATACAAATTTTGTAGATTTTGTATACAATGTTTAGCTACACTACCATTTATGAAATGCTTGTGATATCCTAATAACTGATGAGCAAGTTGCATTTCTTCCATATCTTTCAAAGTAGAGAGACTAAAGGATTCTGCTTCAACATGGATAATTGTGAGTTGTTGAATGTAAGAGACGGATGACGTGAGGCATTTGTTGAGGATGTTTGTATAATAGATGGTCTCTTCAAGCAAGAAGTGATTGAAGGTTGAATATATCTTCCATCTTTATCAATCATGGTTTCATATAGTGCTGATGAAGAAGATGAAATACCATCATTATTTGCTCTAGTCCATTCATCAATTACAATCTCATGTCCATATTGAAGTGGCTCCTATCCATATCAATCAAATTTGATGATGTCTTGTGCATCATGGTATTTTCTTAAGCAACTCAAGTATGGTAGAAGTTATTTGATCAAGATAGAGTTTCCAAACAATTAATATCAAATGTTTTTGGATAAATGCAGTTCTCAATAGGATTTGGCCATCCTTTGTAAGGACTTTCATATGCAAGAATAATCTTGGTATGCTGTGATAAACATCTCCATAGTGATTCCATACATACTTTAGAGGCTTGAGCATTGCTTCTACTCCCATCTTATCTCGCCTATGTATGATTTTGAGTGGATGTCTATGGCATTGCTCTTGGCCCCAAATCATGAAGAAATGATACTTCCTTTTTTCATGGATCTCCAAGCACTTAATAAGTACCATGACATTCTTATGTAAAGCTTTTGACCAAACTCCCACTTGGAATCTTACAAATAAGGCTTCAAGGAACTCCATATGTCCTAGTCAAAGAACAAATCATTACTTTTTCATTTGAAAACTTTGAAACTTTTTATACTTAGCAAATTGTCACTATAAACTAATACCATTGAGATCAAGTATTACACATAATTGTGTTGCATTTCTTATAAAGGACACATCAATCAAATCATCATGCTCTAGTTGAATCTATTAGATATCCAACCATAGATGTCTTAGTTGAAGTTACAAAGAAGAAAAAGAAGCACATTAGATTCATTTACTTCCTCATCATTCTACTTAACGTTTGAGTTGTGAACTGGTATGGAACAATAAAGTAATTTAGCTTCATATTGACAAATATATGCATAGATACTAGTTAATAAATGGTGTCTTAAAGAAAGAGACATTTAACCATGTGGACAGATCTAACCCAGAGTAATATCATGAGGTGAAGAAATTATATATGATGATTTCTTTGAGGTAAAGTCTATTCTAATCAAGTCATTTTTCCATATCTACTTTTTATCACTAATTATAACTATACTTGGGCTACTAACAGTAGATGATTGTAATTAGTTACAAAAACTATCTTATTACTATAATATTAAACCTACTCAAATTCTAAAAAGACCTTCAAAATGGCATGTGCAAAGAAGGTGTTTATTAGTCCTAATTATCAAAATAAATTTTAAGCATTATACTTTTGACCATGTAACCAAAAGTATTGTCACGTATAAGTGACATATGACAATTTAATTGAGATAAGGTATACTCTATTTGGATAAAGTTTTCATAGTTTCTTCTAAGGGACTAACCATTCTAATTTTAAACTAGTAATATCCCATAGATAATTAAACTTATGAATTGTAAAAATCATTTTAACTTAATATTCCATATACACATATCAAAAGATACATTGGAGGTGAAATCTTTGTTGTAATGTTTGCTAGTGAGGTAAAACTCCTTTGGGAGGTGAAATGAAACTTTTTTGGGGTGTGCAATATATTGTTGCCTCTCTTATCCTATGGTACATGCATAGACATACGCTAGTATTGTAGTAAAAGAGATTATAAGATATAAGAGATTTGACCATATGGACAAATCTAACCAAAACTAACATGACAAGATCATTACACAACACATATGAGAGTTTAATTGAAATAAGATTTAAAATAAACTTAATTCACTTTTGCATAGCTAGCTCAAACTTTTATTTATGAGATAAGTATTATTACACACTAGATAACAATATCTCCTTTGAATAGTTATTCTTACAAAGGATGATAGTTTATAATGAGCTATTTAATACTATTTTAGCAAAAGATTGACTTAAATAGATTTTTAAAACCAAACATGCTTAGTACCTTTTGCAAAAAACTAAAGAGATAGTTTCTTTAAGCAATGTCACCAAAGAAAGAAAATATCACAAACTAAAGACATAGCTTTTTTAAGTAATATCACCAAAGAAAGAAAATATCGTAAATGCTCATGAAGGTAACTTTTCAACAAAAAAACCAAATTTACATCAATGTGTCTTCCTTGGTGAAATGAGAAGGAACAAAGTTTAAACATCTGAAGTAGCCTTTAATTTTTCCTTCATAATTAGACTTGCTATATATTGGCTTGATTTTTCTATGCCTTGGGGTGGTACTTCAAGAACTTGAAATTTTGTAGGAGAAACCTCTTGGTAATTGGAATTTTGTCTAGCACTCTCATAGACTCTCCACAATTGTGCTTCAACCTCTGTTTGCTCTTGAGTTTTACAAACCACTACAATAGTCTTCATGTGATTTACCAATGCCACCTTAGATGTAAGTCCACTTGCATATACATCAAATACAACCTCATGAGCATCATTGAATTCTTTGATTTTAGTCCCCATAACTTTTGTTTTCTTTCTCAAAACAACCTTTGCAATCTTATAGTCTTCTTCTAGGTCTTCATCATTGCACTCCTCCTTGTCCAAGCATTCAAAGTCCAAAATGGAAAGCTTATTGATATTGTTTATATATTTCTCAAAAATTGATGAAGCTTTTTTCCATGGTAACTAATATCAAAACCAGAAAGGAATCTATAGATCCGACAATACCAACTAGCATGTGATACTTGTAAGAAATGCTTCCAAGAGCATTTTCAAAAATTGCCACTTGCTTTCAATCAAGAAATGATAACAACATGAATTGTTTAGGTTCATGTGTCATTTGTAGTAGAGTGGATACAACCTTTCCAACCTTTATAGAGTCCTATTTCATTCCCTTAACTCCATGTGCTGTTGGGGGTAAAGGCGCCTCTGCCGTGCCGCCCCATGTATTACTACACTGACAGTACCCGCCACTGCACACTGCAGGTGGCGGGCGCCCGTCACGTCACTTTATTCTTTATTCTTTTAGTGACAGTTTGAATAAAGGAAGGCCCGGTCACACATTGTGACTGTTGGAGTTCCCATTTCTTGTCTCTCTCTTTCTTGCTCTTGCTCTCCCGCCATAGCTCGCGTGCAAGCTTCGATCCTTCTCACCTTTCAACTGGTATTAGAGCTTGGCATTCTCTTGCTCGAGCTCGACTCGGTGCTTCCCGACCTTCGCATCGACTCGCTTCACACATTGGGTCTCCATCTCGGCAGCCATAGCCGACCTCTTGAGCTCCCGACTCTCCCCGGCTTCCCGAGCTCCATCCTGGCCTTCTTGAGCTTCATCAGGGCCTTTCCCTTGAGGTATTGCTTCAGCATTTGCAGGCATTTGAGTGTATTCTCAGATTGAAACAGGGCAGGAACATAGGGCAGCCACTCTTCTTGAGCTCCATAGCTCATATCTTCCCTCCCCTTTGCATTGGGCCTTCATGGCTTGGTATGTGCCTACCTTGGGCCATCATTGAGCCCCCCATTACCCCCTTTTCAGCCCATGTGGAGCAACAGCAAGTTCAGCACCAACAGGGCAGATTGCATCATTTTTTTTCCAGGCTGTGAGCACTCATCTACTTCAGCTCCACACTTGGCCATTGCTTCTTGCTCTCTACCTTGATCAAGAGGGCTATAGACTTCATGTTTGATGTCATTCAAGCTTTGGGTATTGGTCTTGATCTTTCGGGGCTGATTTCTTCAGATTTGGGACTGTCATAAACTGTCATAACAGGCTGAAAAAAGGGCAGCACCATTGGCATTAGCATTTGTTGCTTATACTCCATTCCGGTTGTGCTGTTTGATGCCCGTATGCGGTCTACTTCCTACCCGGATGTATTGGGGATGTATGCATTTGGTTTGACCATGATTTTGGCTTGAATTTGGGGCTGAAATCTATTGTTTAGAACAGTAAATACATGCTGGAATAACAGTGGGCTGAAGGTACTTTACATGCTTTGGCACTTACCTACCGATACCGGATGTATGCTTTGAGCTTTGGCATGATATCTCTGACATTTGGGGACGACTTGGAGCATATGTATGAGATTATGGGATGCTTTTGAGCTTCACATTAGCTCCGTCTTCACTGGCATTTGGACCGACTCGGCATGCTCGTGGACCGCCTATGCCTCATGTCTCTGCTTGACAGTTAGGCTTTTGCATTACATGCTTTGGTTCGTGACATATGCTATTTGGTTCTTGTATGCCATACCGACATTTGGAGCTTGGATTTGGATGTATTTGAGCATTCCCGGCTTACTTGATCACTGATCTTGGTTGCTATTTGGATGTCATTGAGTTGACCGAGAGCTTATTTGGGCTTATGTATTGCTTCATGGTTAATACGACCGGTGCTTCATGTATGTCATGCTCTCTCGGATGCGCTTGATGCATTGACAGGGTCACTTATCACTGGTGCTTTCTCTTGGGTTGTTTGAGCTTTTGAGCTCGCTTTGTACGCCTTTTGTGCCAGTGGGAGCATTTTACATGCTTTCTTGACCTTTGACAGTTGCATGCTATTGGAGCACTTACATGTATTTGAAGCAGTTTATGTCTTGAGCAGCTACATACACATTGAGACTTTGGGATCATACTCCGATCTTTATGGATATGCATTGATGTACTCTTGGTTCACAGGATGCTTATGAGCTGAGTCTCATATTTGGATCTTTCTCTTTGAGCAGATACCTATTTGTGTCAGGTTTTGGCAGTTACAGGAACACTTTGCCTAGAGTGTCTGGGGGTGTGCCTTTCACTGGCAGATGTTATTTTGACATGCTTGGTGTTGAGCTCATGTTCTTTTCACTGTCATTGGCCTTGCTTATGTCCGTTTCATGCCGGCTTTGAACCTAGCATTGTTTGCTTGACATTGGATCCTATTTTGGGACAGTTTGCTCTCTAGACTGCATACCTGCAATTTATTACAGCAAGCAGTTATTGGTGGACTGAGGTGTACTTTTCATGCTGAAATATCCTGATTTGGTGTACCGCACCTAGTACTAAGTGGGCAGCAACTTTTGGCACACTTTGCTCACCCTTTGGACCCCGTTTTGGTCATTTTTGGGCAGTTTCTGCAGTAAAACATCAAGCAGTTTTGGACTGTTTGGGCATTTCCAGCCTACATAATGGCGTCATCTTCGCATGATAGTGCCATCTTTAACATTACAAAGTTGGATGGTACCAACTACTCTTACTGGAAGAGTCAAATATGGCAGGTTTTGGTGCAGAAATCTCAGATTAAGCCACTTCGGTTGAGTGGGGAGCAGCCTGAAACTATGGACATTGACGACTGGCTTGAACTTGATGAGCTATGCAAGTCCACGATTGTATTGTCTCTCACTGAACAGGTACATTATAATGTATTTGAGGAAGCACAGAGTGCATGGGATCTATGGAATAAGATCAAGAATCTTTATGATAAGAAAAGTCCGGCGAGTCAGATGTACTGGTTGAAGCAGCTTATGGATCTGCGCATGAAGGATAATGCGACTATGTCTGCTCACTTGAGCCAGTTCCATGCTATACTGAAGAACCTGACTTCGCAGGATATCACCTTTGGAGAGGAAGTAACTCCTCTTTTCTTGCTTGGAACTCTGAATGAGTCATGGGATGTATTCCGCATTGCTCTTTGTGCCTCTAGTGCTACTCTAAAATTGGCAGATGTTGAGAGTGCTCTTCTTCAGGAAGAGGTGAATCGCAAAAACTTGGATGCCTCTCGTGGTAGTCATGCTTTGACAGTTAGAGGCAGGAATGACAGGTATGACCGTGGTAATGGCCGAGGCCGTGACTCGCAGAAGGGTCGGTCTAAATCTCGTGGTGGCAAGTCGCGTAGTAAGTCGCGTGGACGCAATGCAAATGTCACTTGTCATCATTGTGGGAAAAAGGGCCATATTAGACCACAGTGTCATGAGTTGCGCAATGAGAAGTGCAAGGATAAGGGGAAAGATAAAGTGCAGGAGAAGTCCTCTGATCGCAGCATAGTACCTGCGAAGTCCAACGTCAAGATTGAGGAAATTAATGTCACGCGGACTGAAGAGTCCGATGGTGGTGATGAGTTTATACTTGCAGCTAGTTCTTCTGATGCTTCACACTTGACTGAGACACCTAGTATGTATGCACAGTGCTGGTTATTGGATTCAGGTGCGTCCTTCCATGTGACGCCTTACCGTGAGTGGTTTCACTCTTACCGTACTGTATCTGGATCAGTCAAACTTGGAGATGACAGGTCTCTTGATATTGTGGGTTGTGGAGATATTCAGTTGCAGTTTTCCACTGGCAGTTCCTTTTTGCTCAGGGATGTACGTCATGTACCTGCGCTTACGCGTAGTCTTATGTTTGCAGGACAGTTGGATGATGCAGGATTTCATGTCTGTTTTGGGGATTCTACCTGGAAGATTACCAAAGGCAGACTTGTGCTTGCTAGAGGCGCCAAGGCTGGCAGTCTCTATCCTCTTGTTGTATCTGGGTCTTCTGTAGACCATGTTTTGGCAGTGGGCTCTATCCCACATGTATCACTTTGGCATGCCCGTTTGGGGCATATGTCTTTGAAAGGAATGAAAATGTTATCTGGTTTGCAGTATCTTCCGCCTTTGGATTATGCATGTTTTGACTCGTGTGATCATTGTCTTTATGGTAAGCAGAATAGGTCTACGCATAAGAAATCGGGTAGGCCACGCATGAGTGAGCCCTTGGCATTGGTGCATTCCGATGTTTGTGGGCCTATGCCTTGCATGTCTATGGGTGGCGCGAAGTACTTCGTTACCTTCATTGATGATTTTTCTAGGAAAGTGTGGGCTTATCCCATAAAGCAGAAGTCCGATGTCTTGGCAGTTTTTCAGAGATGGCTTGCTCTTGTTGAGAACCAGACTGGGTATAGGCTGAAATGCCTTAGGACAAATAATGGGGGAGAATATGTCTGGCATGCTTTTGAGCAGTTTTGTGATGACAGGGGTATTAAGCGTCAGTTGACCGCCCCTTACACCCCACCCCAGAATGGTTTGGCTGAGCGCATGAACAGGACTATTCAGGAGCGTGTGCGCTCTATGCTTAGCCATGCAGGCCTACCCCCGAGTTTTTGGGCTGAGGCAGTTAGTACGTCAGTGCATGTCATAAACCGATCGCCTTCCAGTGGATTGGATTTCCAGGTTGCAGAGGAAGTTTGGGCTGGTAAGCCACCCTCTTATGCGCATCTCCGTGTCTTTGGATGTGAGGCATTCTACCATGTGCCCAAGGACAAGAGGAGTAAATTGGATCCAAAGAGCATTAAATGCATATTCCTTGGCTATGGTGAGTCAGGAGAGATGGGCTATCGCCTATGGGATCCGCAGGCACGGAAAATAGTACGCAGCCATGATGTCGTCTTCCATGAAGACAAGATGCATAGGCAGCCTGAGAAGGTGGTTGAGATCCGCAGAGTGATCTTTCAGGAGGAGCCTAAAGCTCCAGCACAGCCAGTAGTACAGCCTGCAGCAGTTCCTCCACAGGGCCAGGATGTTGGACAGGTAGTTAGACAGGCAGCAGAGCCTGCGGTGAGACGGTCTGCTAGAGATAGACGTCCACCTGACAGATTTCAGCCCTCTATGCATTATGTTTTGGTTACAGATGCAGGAGAGCCTTTCACTTATGATGAGGCTATGCGCAGGGGTGACAGTCACTCCTGGGAGAGGGCTATGCAGTCTGAGATAGACTCCCTGCATAAGAATGAGACTTGGGATTTGGTTGCCTTGCCTAAGGGCAAGAAGGCTTTGCCATGCAAGTGGGTGTACAAGCTGAAAAGTACCCCTGGACACCCCAAGCCGGCATACAAGGCTAGATTGGTAGCAAAGGGTTTTAAGCAGGAACATGGTGTGGACTTTGATGAGGTCTTCTCTCCTGTGGTTAAGATGACCACCTTGCGCTTAGTCTTGGCTTTGGTTGCACAGCTTGACTTAGATCTATATCAGATGGATGTCAAGACGGCTTTTCTACATGGGGACTTGCATGATGAGATCTATATGGATCAGCCTAAGGGCTTTGCAGAACCTGGCAGGGAGCACCTAGTGTGCAAGTTGAAGAAGAGCTTGTATGGCTTGAAGCAGGCACCTAGGGAATGGTATCATAAGTTTGATGCCTTTATGCAGTCACAGGGCTACAGCAGGAGTGCTATGGATCCGTGTCTTTACACGAAGAAAGCCCGTGATGGCAGTTTGCTTATCTTGGTACTCTATGTTGATGATATGCTGATAGTAGGGAAAGCTCATGATGAGCTAGATGCTCTTAAATCTCAGCTAAAGAAGAGCTTTGAGATGAAGGATTTGGGACAGGCCTCACATATACTTGGGATGCGCATTAAGCGTGATAGGCATCAGGGACTTTTGTATCTCTCACAGCGGGAGTACATTCATAAAGTCCTTGAGCGCTTCCGCATGCAGGACGTAAAGCCTATTGGCTGTCCATTACCTTCTTATGTGAAGGTATCACAGGCCGATTGTCCGCAGACAGATGAGCAGAGAGCCGAGATGGCCAAGATCCCTTATGCATCAGCCGTGGGCAGTTTGATGTATGCCATGATAGCCACTCGTCCAGATATTGCACATGCAGTTGGTGTTGTGGCACGCTATATGGCTACACCTGGCAGCAGACATTGGGATGCCGTGAAGGGTATCATGAGGTACCTGAAGGGCACAGCAGATATGTGTATTTGCTATGGCAGCCAGGATACAGGGGTCGTGGGGTACACTGACTCCGATTATGCAGGACATGCAGATAGTAGGAAGTCCACTTCTGGCTATGTATTCACCTATGCTGGAGGGGCTATCTCTTGGATGTCCAGGGTTCAGAAGTGTACGGCTTTGTCTACCACTGAGGCCGAGTATGTTGCAGCCACTGAGGCTTGCAAGGAGGCCATATGGTTAGGCCATCTAGTTGCTGACCTTGGGATTGATGCTACACCTACACTGCATTCGGATTCTATGAGTGCCATTCAGTTGGCTAAGAATCCGGTCTTCCATGCGAAGACGAAACACATTGAGGTGAGGTATCACTTCATACGTGGTGTCGTGGAGGACAGGTCTGTTGACCTTGTCAAGATCTCCACTGACGAGAATCCTGCAGATTTGCTCACGAAGAGCCTCACTACTGAGCGCTTTGCCTTCCTCAGGAGGTTGATGGGCGTTGGATGAGATGTCACCTTTCCTCACCTATGTACATTTGTACTATCTTTTCTTTTTCTTTTCTCTCTCACTAGGGCAGATTCGCCTTTAAGTGGGAGGTTGTTGGGGGTAAAGGCGCCTCTGCCGTGCCGCCCCGTGTATTACTACACTGACAGTACCCGCCACTGCACACTGCAGGTGGCGGGCGCCCGTCACATCACTTTATTCTTTATTCTTTTAGTGACAGTTTGAATAAAGGAAGGCCCGGTCACACATTGTGACTGTTGGAGTTCCCATTTCTTGTCTCTCTCTTTCTTGCTCTTGCTCTCCCGCCATAGCTCGCGTGCAAGCTTCGATCCTTCTCACCTTTCATGTGCTACATCTAGAAGAATAAACCTTTATGGTAATTGGATCTCTATAAACATTATGTATAAGATCAAAGGTTTCTAGATTACATCTGACAACGTATACACATTAAGGCGAACTAGTGGAGGATTGAAGAGGATTTTTCCTTTTTCCAATTAGGAAGTTCATAATATATTTTGCTCCTTTTAGTAGGGACTTTGCAACAACTCCACATGTGAGCTTATTTGATACCCGATCATTGCAAATGCCTAAAATCTTTTTGTAGACTTCATCATTGATATCATAGTCATCAACAACCACTTCCCAAGTCTTCATCATAGTGCTACTCTCTGGAACTGAGGCATTGAAAAGAGTGACTAATTCCTCATTTACGACCCTATCTTGCTTGATTTGCTTGGCCCTTATTTCCATATCAATCATATCTTCCTCATCCCATTTTTTTCTAAGAAAAAGAATATGATATTAATTGATCTCCTCTTGTAGTGTAAGGATGTTTCCATCCTTTATACCCATAAGGCAACAAGATACAATAAGAGAAGGTTTCCTTCCCTTCTTTCTCAAACTCTTCTCCTAGGATATAAGCTCACCTCTATAGTATCTCTTCATGATTTTGATCCAACTATCAAATATTTCTTGGGAGCTAAAATCATATGGAGATATCTAGATATACAAATTTCTCCAATGTATGCCACAAATATTTACAAAAGTAGATCAAAATAGTGAGCATATGAGAGCTTGTTTTAGAAGGCCCTTATTGGGGTTTTGGTGGAGAACCAAATGCTAGCCACATATGTCTTAGTTATTGAAGTTGCTCAACATAAGGGGAATTCTTCATAACATTATGTGATTCCATATTTGTCATTCATGAAAGCTCAATGCACATTTTAGTAGGAAAATCAACTAATATTCTAGCATTTATCATGGGGTATAAGTGCTTGGTTTCTAGACAACGTGTAGTATTACTTTGAATATATATATTTGTGGCATGAATTGAGTGAAGCCCTGATATAATCCAATAACTATAAGTGTCCAACTTATTAGCATCCATATCATCACAATGCATGGGTCTCTTCTCATTGTTGTCTATACAAAATGCATAAGATATGCTATTGTTGTTGCTAGATTTATGGGATTATCTATTAATAATGTGGCTAAATTCTCCACCTAATCCCAACATAGTGAGCTTTAAGCATACAAAGGAGGTGCCTCATAGCACCTGTCAATGAGAATAGGAAATTGTGTTATTGGACCAAATGGAAAGATTTTTTCAAACATGTGAAATCCAAATTCTTCCTTCTTTCCCTTCTTCTTAACTATCTCAAGAGAATCAAATGTTCTTTCTACTCCCTTGACCTCAAGAGAAATTATTGGCTTTGAAGGTGTAACTTCCAACATGGAAGTTTAAGTGGCATCATTCCCACTAGTGTTAGTAGTCATACTAACAACTATAGCTTGTGGTAAGGAACTTTGTTGAGGTGATTTTGACTTTGAGCTTGTGGTATTTGGTGTATTATTTTCTTCTTGAGGAGTAGGTGAAGATCTCAAGTCTATTTGTTTATCTTGGAGCTTCATTCTTTTGTTGCGGCAATCATCTTTTTCTTGACAGGGAAAGTAGCTCACTATTTTAGACAACCTAGAATGCTAATATAATGACTTGTGTGCCCTTTACCTCCTCAAATAAGGTCCAAATTATTTTTTTCAAAGACTATTCTTCATCCTCTTTATGTGCAGATTGAAATGACAAAGGATCAAGTTTGTATACTGTATTTTTCCCCTTTGGTATTCCCTCTTTCCCAACACATCCCTATGTTATCATCTCTATGACACCATCTTGTTGAAAAAATTCAATATCACTCTTCAATGTAAGTAAGAGAATATTGTTAGCCCTTTTTCCTTGACTATCATAAACATCCACATACCATGGATATACAAAATCACCACTAACTCCATCAAGGGTTTGGCTCTCCTTTTTGGATGTGCTATCTTTCTTTGCCATTGAATAGTTCTACAAAGAGAAAAATTTGTCAAACAAAAGTGGATCTACAAATAGTCCAAATTCACAAAACCTAAATAAATGTATAAGTTTTTTAGGTTGAAATTTGAAAACACAACACCACACGATTTGAAAAAATAGAAGATAAAAATAATCCAAAGGTACTATTCCATAAAATGAAATATTAAAGTTTGAGATTAAGTGTGGTATGAGATGTAATCATAAATAGATGTGCTTATGTATTTTAAGAAGTGGACTAGAGAGAGAGAAAGAGGAGAGAGAAGTCTATAGAAGAGAGAAGAGAGAGTGCAGAAGAGAGACAAAATCGAGTGACAAGGAGAGAGAAATACTAGAATAGGAGAGAGAAAGACAAGAAAAATAAAGAAGCCATTGAAGATGTGAGAAATTAGAGAAAAGAATACAATAATGTATTAATGTGTCAAAAGATAGAAGAAATTATATGTCCTCTCCTTTTATACCAATGTCAATGTGAAATGGCATATCATCAATATTATTCACACACTAAATCCTTATTCTTCCCAGCTTCTTACAATCCATCCCTTCCCAAAGGTTTTTTCCCTAAAAAACAAACATAGAAAGTTTGGAAAAGGATGGATAAAACAAAGTACTACTTTGTTTTTGTAGGTTTACAAATGGAAAAATAAATAAAAGATGAGTGACATATGGACTAGAATGAAAGAAAAAAAGTAAGACTTAGCTATATACATGATCATGAATGTTTTAAAGGTATATGGAGCCATAAATTCTTCAATTGATAAGCCAGTATGAAGTAGATAGCTTGTTGTGTAAACACACCCTATTGGACCAAATCTTTTATAACTTCTAGTAGAAGTGTCCAAATAAGTCACATGTCAAAATGTAGCTCTTGAAGAGTACTTTGCCCTATGTAAGTGGCTTAATTCTGAAAATTAGACATAATAAAAATTGTTCTAAAATAGTGTGTTGTCTTGAACCTGTCTACACCATAACTAGCTCTGTAAATAGTAGGCTTTAGCCACCACCAATGTGTCCCATAGAAAAGGAAACTCATCTAATATAGAATTATGCCTCCAAGAAGCTTCCTTAGGTGGTAAAAATCTCCATTTGATCAAATATTCAATGATGAAACAAGATCGAAGCTTCTTCTCATGTTGATCTATAAGAGCCTCTGGGATGTACTGAATAAGAGCTTATTCATCAATAGGTGGAAATTCATCAATTATATCAACTTGATCACCATAGAAAGGCTTGAGCTGACTAACATGAAAGACATTATGAATCTTTGTGGAAGACGGTAGCTCCAATCTGTATGCTAAATATCCAATGCGCTTTAAGATCTGATAGGGACCATAAAATTGGTGAGTAAGCTTGTTACTAGATCCATCTTTCAAAGTAGAGTACCTAGACTTGGGCACCTTCAATAAGACCAATTCCCCTTCTTGAAACTCTAAAGGCCACCTCTTCTCATCAGCATACATCTTCATTTGGTCTTGAGCTTTCCTAAGATTCATCTTGCACTGCTAAAGAAGTGTTTGCATTCTTTCGAACTCTTCTTTCCCATGAGGATTGATTCCCTCATTAAATATGACTGTGGGTAAGGGCACCTTATAGCCATCCAATGCTAGCATGAGTAGAGTTGTTGTAGGCAAACTCATCCAAGTGTAACCAAGAATCCCATAAATTTTGGACATCATAGTAGAAATGGCGAAGATAAGTCTCTTACCATTTATTTACCCTTTTTGTCTTTCCATTAGTTTATGGGTGATAGGCTGTAGAAGGAGCCAATTTAGTGCCCATAGATGTGAATATCGCCTACCAAAAGTTACTCATGACCTTTGAGTCTCTATCATGAACAATCACCTGTGGTAGTCCATGTAGTCTAAAAATCTACTCCATGAATTGATTGGCCACTTGAGAAAAGCAGTAAATTGGGTCTTGGTGGTTGGAATGAAATGGACTGCCTTGGTGAGTCTATCCACCACTCATCCAACACCATATATATACTATTCCATCCCTTCTTGGTAGTAGAAAGCCAATAATGAAATCCATGATAATGTGCATCCATTTGCATGTAGGAATGGGTAATGACTGCAACAAACCACCTGGCTTATCGGTGATGTCCTTATTCTGTTGACAAGGCATACACCTCATGACAAAGTCCTTGACATCTTTCCACAACCCTTTTCAATAGAAACTTTTGTTGATCTTATCATAGGTCTTGAAAAGTCCAAGATGTCCAGCTAAAGGCGAAGAATGTTGTTCCTCCATAATTTTCCATGTAAAAGAAGAGGTAGAAGGAATGAGAATCTTGCCATGCCAAATAAGGCCATTTTTAAGCTGATAATGCAAGTTTTTTCCATGAGACCTTGCTTTAATTTCAAAAATATGGCTGAGCTATTCATGCAAAAGATAACCCTCCTGTAGTTCTTCAATCCAATCATTATGTAGTTCATTCATTGCTGAAACTTTGCAAGGCCCACATACGAGAAAGAGAATCAACCACTATATTGTCTTTACCCCTTGTATGAGTGATGTCAAAATCATAATTCTACAATGTAGCTATACCCACCTACACTGCTTATGAGTAAGATTGGACTGAGTAAGGAAATACTTAAGAACCCTGTGATCACTCTGGACTTTGAATCGGACTCTGAATTGGCTGCCATACAAGTAATGGTGCAATTTCTTTATTGTATGCAAAGTAGCCCATGGCCATTTCTTTATTTGTAATCTTACGACTCTCAAAGGCAATCACTCCATGCTGCTGTAACAAAACAACCCCAATGTCTCTACCACTGGCATCACATTATATGGTAAATTCTTTCAAGAAATCTGGGCATACCAAAATAGGAGCAGAAGTAAGGAGTTCCTTCAATTGCTTGAAGCTAATATCTGCAACAGCATCCCAAAAGAAATCTTCCTTCTTCAACCTATCAGTCAAAGGAGCTGCAATAGCCGCACATGCTTGATGAATCAAGGGTAGAATGAAGATAGACGAAGAAATCCTCTAAGAGAAGTAGTAGTAGTAGTAGGTGTTGGCTAATCTTTTATACATTGCACCTTCTTAGGGTCATTCTATATCCCTTTCTCACTGACAATATGTCCCAAGTATTTCACTTCAGTATGCATGAAAGAACATTTATTATCCTTAGCAAAAAAGCTGTTATGTCTCAATACATAAAAAACCCTCCTCATGTGTGATAAGTGATCCTGTAGAGTCTTGCTGTAAATCAGGATGTCATCAAAGAATACTAAGACAAATGGAAAGAGAAAAGGTTGCAAAATCTTATTCATCAGGCTCTAGAAGGTAGCTGGAGCATTTGTTAGCCCAAATGGCATCACTAAGAAATGATAGAGTCCGTGATCAGTCCTAAAAGTAGTCTTGATTTCATCACCCTCTCTCATGTGAATTTGATGATACCCTGACCTCAAATCAATCTTTGTAAATAATTGAGCCCCCTTGAGCTCATCAAGAAAATCAACAATCCTAGGTATTGGATACATATTCTTTGACGTTGTGATCTTATTAAGATCCCTATAGTCAATGCACATCCTGAAAGATCCATCTTTCTTTTTTACTAACAAAACTAGAGATGCATGAGGTAAAGTACTTGGTTCAATGAATCCTATCTCTAGAAGTTCCTTGATTTTCTTGGCTACTTCCTCTCATCACACTTTGACAATCTGTAAGGTGGCTTATTGATTGGCTTTGAGTTGGGCTCCAAATCAATAGGGTGAGCTACTACTCTCTTGGGAGGTAATGAACTAGGCACCTCAAACAAGTCACTATGATCTTCAAGAAGAGCTGTCAAGGCTGGATATCTTGCTAAATTAATGGGTTGATCTTCCATCTCTTTATTCTACGAGGAGGGACTCATCACGGAGGAGCAATATAATCGTGCCATGAGGATTCCACCACCAGAAGAGGTATGTTTTATTTTTTACATGAAAAGTATAGATAACTCTAATTTATTATTTGTAATGGTATTTATATACCTTAATCCTTTGTGTAGGAGAACCCTAATTCAGTTGAGGATAGCAAAGGGGGGACTAGCAGTAGCGGTGGCGACAACGGCAACGGCACAGGCAGCGGTGGTGGTAGCGATGATGATGCCTCTTCTGAGGAGATATAGAGGAGTCCCATGCATGCATGCCTCCCCTTGGCTTGTAATTTTCATTTTTGATATGTATTACTTTCAGCTACTAGTGCTTGCAACCATGACGTCACAAGGAATTCCCTATAAATGGATGAGTTGTCCATTGAAGATAAACTCCATATACAGTTGTGAGAAATCTATAGTGATTTTGCCTAATGTCATCAACCAATAACAAATGAGTACAATATTTATAGGCCCCATTTCAAAGGTAATTAGGTTTGCTTTTGCTTCAAAATTTTCAGCCAGCTGTAAAGAAACATGTGGGCATATTTGTGTGCTAATTTCTTCTTCACCATTGGTTACTTGAACTCTAATGGACTGTTGTAAATCAGTGGGAAGACAATTTAGCTTGTCCATAGTGGACTTATTCACAAAACTATGTGTACTACCACTATCTATTAGAATGAACACTGCCTTTCCATTAATGTTAACCTTCATATGGAGTGTATTAGGGCTCTTAGAACCTGTCCAAGAATCCATGGAAAGAGAGCAACTAGTGGCAGCAAGTGGCTCTTGATAAGTCCCACCTAAATCAAAAGGAACACTCCCACCTGGATCAAAAGGGAAATAGTCAACTGGATCATAAAAATACTCTTGCCCAACTTCTTTCTCAAGATCTTCATTTTCAGCATTAGGTGCAATTGCATAGCTTCATCAATCTCATCTTCAAAATCCTCAAAGACTAACATACTGTTTATTGCAACACCAACAACAGGAAAAAGTGAAAAAATAGAAAAAATTGAGAAGCAGGAAAAGGCATAGGGTAGGCATGGAGAAGGCGCCCAGAAGAATAATAAGTCCGAAAAAAATCCAAAAGCATGGGAACAACCGCCAAAAGTCCAAGGTGTAGTCGCTGAAGTTTGGAGGAGTTGAAAGAAAGAAAGCGCGCCTTTAAATGCAAAGGCACTCTCAAATCCTTGTAAAAAGAGCGCCAGTCTCCCTCCTGTGCAAATTGTAAACTTAGAAGGGCAGTAGGACTAGCTAGGAAGTGAAAGAATGGAGAAAAAGGGCCTAGGCCATGGCCAGCCATATAAAAATTGAGGATGACTGCCCGTGGGAAGTAGGGCATGTATATAAACTTGAAAAGTGAATGAGAAGCTCATTCTTGTGTGTGGCAAAAAGCTTCTTCTTCTTCTTCTCTTCTTCTTGCCTTCTTGCTTGTGCTTGAGAGAGTGAGTGAGTGAGTGTGAGGGAGTGAGTGTGTGTGAGCGAGGGATCGAGAAGAAGAAGCTCCCCATCTCCTCTCTTCATCTTCTTCTCTTCTGTACTCTTCTCTTGTCTCGCACAACTATGGAGGATGGAGCTTGTTGGAGAGGGATTGAGGTTTCTTAAGCTTACCTCAAGGATCGTGGAGCTACCAGTGTGCACAGGAGAGGAGGGTACTCGATCGGGCATCAACGTAAGCTCACTACATCCCATAGGTAGTGAGGGCACGTGCGCTATATGAGAGGTAGCCATGGCTGCTCGTCTTGAAACGCTTGACCAATAAGTGGTCCGTAGGTCTTGGGGGTTGAGCTTGTAGCTCCCTTCACATACTCTGATGTTTGGCTTTGGATATTTTGTATACACACTTTATGGCATGATCAGGTGTATACTTTTCCCCACACTTGAAACATAAGCATTTTTCCTTTATTTCCTTATAGAGGTCCATAGGGATAGACATAGGATTCATGTTGGCTGAAATGGATTTAGGCATGCTATCCCCTTGTTTGTAATCAACTCTAGGACTGCTTGCTGTCTTAAAATAACTTTTAGTTCTTGAAGCACTGAACGGTGGATAAGTTGGCTTCCTTAAGTCTCCAGTTGGTGCATGATTGCTGCCATAAATGTTGCCAACTTGTCCCTGATTTAAAACAGTCCTTGGCTATCCAAAATCAAGCTGAAATAAAGACTCTCTTCTATATAGCCTTTCATAGCACTCCGCAAGCTCAATAGCTTTAAAACCAGAAGTAGGACTAACCACTCATCTGATCGGATGCACCACCTTAGACTCGGACTACCCGATCTGATCAAACCAACTACACAATCGGACCATCCCACTCTACTAGTCGGACCCTGCCATGTGGCAGTAGGACCCATTTTTTGACTCGGACCCACCCGGTCCGATTGGAAGTCTGACTTGGACAATTGGACTAGGACCAAGACTAGGATCGGACCACCCAGCCCGATCAGAGAGTCTGACTTGGACAGTCAGACCACCAAAGCATAACATTTTAAACCAGTAAGAGCCACTTCCTCAGGCCAAGGCCACTCGGAACACATCCCCAAACACCCCTTAGTACCTGACCGGGCTCTCAAAATCCATAAATTGGAGAAACCACACCTCGGTAGCCTAGAGTCAACCTTTAATAGCAGACCATAGAACAGATGAGACTTAGAGCTTAAAATAACCTTCAGATTCCAATTCGGCCTTGATAGGGTGTAGAGTGTGTAGCATAGACCCTAGACAATACGAGAGGACAGCCAAGAAATGTGCTTAGAGTCATATTAGGCTACGAACAAAAGGGGAAAAAGTGGAAACTGCATTGTTCATTTTGCATTCGCACCACCCCACACTGACCTCATCATTTAAAGTGTACTAAAAGGGAGAAAGCCTGATTTGGCACTGTGCACTGGAAAGCACTAAGCACAAGTGTGAATAAAATTAACAGCTACTTTCAAAAAAAAGGAACTCACATAGAATTATAATAATTCAAAGAACCCACTAGTAGAAGCAGACCCTGAGATGTAGTTGGATGCCAGAGAGCCCCGTTAATAGGACCCTGAAGACCCCAAAGAGTTCGAAGATGATAGGATTGAGGGCAAGTCGCTACCCAAGCTGATTGGATTGATCAACAATCGGGTGGAGCGAGAGGCTACGAAAATGCAGGAGAAAATGTGGACCAAGAGGATGAACAGCTGGACCTGAGCGAGTTCCCAATCGAATTAGAGCATATGGTCGACCAATATGATCGGCTAACAAGGACCCTAATCCACGGTAGACCAATCGAGGAAGTAGTTACGATCCTTGAGGAAGAGAGGAAGGCAGCTAGGAAAGCACTGTAGAGCATCACAACATACAATCACAAGCAAAGGATGAGGAAATTGCGGCAAGACTTAGAGGTTCACGAGATACGATGCATTTTAGCCATAGCCAGTAAGGCCATGACAAGGCCGAATGTAGAGAGGGAGAGGGAGCTAGAGGCAGACCTAACATTGAGCGATCTTGTGTCCAAGCGGCTCATAGACAACACAGCTACAGAAGAGAGTGCAACTGCGCTAGCCACCTCTTTGCTCACAGGCTTAGGAATCACACAAGGGGCGAGGAGCCACAACAAGATCCCTACAGTGACCAAGTAGCTGGACAAGTACTAGCCCAGCAATGACCCCTATAGCTTCGTGGAGCAGTTTGAGCAGGTTTGTGAAGTCAACGGTCTCATGGACCTCACCCAATGCTCGCAGGCTTTTGGACTTTGCTTGGGTGATAAGGGAAGGACCTGGTACACCAGCCTAGATGCAGTAGAGCAAACAAACTTCAATTGCCTGAAGGATCTCTTCATCAGGAGATTTTCAAAGACCGAGTATTTAGACAACCTCATAGTTTGACTAATGAATGTCAATCAGAAGAACAAAGAGGACATTAGAGACTACGTCACTCATGTACGTAGCCTATTTAAGAGAATCCCTAGCAACAAACGACCAAACGAGAGAGCGCTCTCTACCATTTTTATAAACGGAATCCGCGACGAGAAACTTTACAAGGCACTGGCAAGCAACTCGAGCTTGTAGAGAGATGTGCTCACTAGGGTTTTCAATGAGGCAATAAGGGTAGATGACCAACTTAGGGAGAGAAGTGCTAGAAGCTCAAATCAAGATGGCTCTAGCCAAAGAACCATAGAGAAAGCCACAACCTATAGCGAGATGACAGATGATTTTTTATGTCGATAAGTGCTTAAAAATAGCCAAAATTTACGAATATTAGGGAAAAAATAGACTTTTTCAAAGGCGGCGGTGGCAATCAGTACAATTTTAAGCAGTAAGTCCCTAAAGTGCTAATGCTAATTTTCATGGGAAAACAAATAATGGCAGATGGCTGAGTTGGAGTTTTGCTAAATGCAAAACGATGTCACGAATCCAACGCAAGTCTCGGATCTCTATTCCGAGGTTGTTTGATCCCCCATTCAATCCCCGTAAGCTTCAGGGTTGTGAAGTAGCTATTGGATCTAGAAGCCAGGAAGAGTGTAACGGGCCCCAGCTTTGTAGATTTCGATGCCATAGAACCACCCGTCCAAACTGATCTCGATTCCAATGTCGTTTGCCCCTCCAAAACTGAAAAAATCACTTACTAGAAGTATGAAAGCAAAAGGCATGAACTAGATAATTGGGGTTTTTAGCTTAAGCTCTTAACAAAGAGCTTAAAAGAAGCCATCATTTGAAACGTTGCTGGGGAGGGGGGGGGGGGAGGGGGAGCGTCAGTTTCTTGCGCCCCATTTTTCATCATTTTCTGATTGGTAGAGGTAGGAGGAATCCTATTGGCCCTGAGATGCTTCTATCCTTCACCCTCCATCGCCATAAACGGATCAAGGAATGATGCGCTGAGCAAAGAGATAAAAAACCATTATTTCTCTCTGCTCCCTCTCTCTCGTGCATAGAGGCAATTCATGTGCAAGAAATCAAGAAGAAGAGGGGCTGAAGAATTCTTAACCGCGACTGTGATCGGATTGCTTCAAGATGAAGAGGAGGCTAAGGAAAGAGGTTCAGCACTGAAGAATAGTTGCTGATTGATCTATGGGCTACCCAAAATAATTATTAAAAAACCTGCAACACGCAAGACACGCGGTATGGTCCAATTTTATGAAGAAATTTGCTTGTTTTTGTTGTTTCATGGTCCAAATGTTGTTCATATGTGATGATTTTTTGTTTGAA
Source organism: Lygodium microphyllum (assembly GCF_053477565.2). Taxonomy (NCBI): domain Eukaryota; kingdom Viridiplantae; phylum Streptophyta; class Polypodiopsida; order Schizaeales; family Lygodiaceae; genus Lygodium; species Lygodium microphyllum. Next base: position 119,797,515 of record NC_141146.1, read on the forward strand.
CCTTGTTTGCATCATGTTTGAGGGTTGTAACTACAAAAATGCAGAACCCGTGATGATTTAGGGCCGTTATTAATTCTTTAAAACCCGCAAAATGTCATTTTTAATGAAAATTAGTGGTTCTTTTCGATTTTGAGTTGGGAAAAAGAAGTGGAAATGGGATAAAATCAGAGAAAATGTTAATTTTTAGTCAAAATAATAAGCCAATACAAATAAATCAGAAAATACCTATTTTTCATGAATAATAAATAGAGAAAAATAGTGAAAATTTGGAGGAAATTAGGATTTTCATGCTCAAAAATATGAAAAAATAATATTTATGTGCGTGAATGTTTGGTGAGGTTAAAGCATGAGGTCGAACCTCAGTTTTGGCCTCCTCCTTTGTGTTATAGTATGTGTTTATTATTTTTTACATACAAAAATGATACAAAACAACCATTTACACCTATGCAACGCAACAACACCTAAATGGTGAGGGGGGGGGATGGAGTTTATGTGATGATCTAATTGCTGAAAAGAAACAAATTTTGATTTCCCTCTTTGCGCATAGCATTTAGGGACTGTTCCATAATTAAATATAGGCGACTAGTAGCACGCAAGTTCTGGTGCTAGTCCCTAACGCAGCACAACACGTAACGCTTAGTTAAAAATCATGAAAGGGTTGTTTTCCACACCTCACATGACTGGTTTTTTGATCATAAAATGGTTGTGCACAATTGTCATACACCTTGCATCAAGCATGTCACGTGGTATCTCCTAGAATGCATTGCAATTGATTGATAAACTTTGACCAACGCTGACAGGACAGGAAACCTAAGTCGTAGGTTAGACTGGCACTTCCGTTGGGGAAAGTTTTGTGAGGAAAATCAAAATCTCCTAGAATGCTGAATTATGAAAGAGTAGAGTTTGTACGAATATGTTATATGTGTTAGCGACATATCTTGGGGCTACTCCCCAAGGTGTAGGAGCGTCGCAGTGGAGCCACGGCAATGAGACAAGAGGTGCTTCCCTATGTGTGTATTATGAGGCATTATGCCTATAAGTTATGGGATCTCCCTCTGAGGATAAGAGAAGGTGAACGTTGGACTACATATTGGATATTAATGTTGAGATATCGAGCTCCACTCGTGATATGCCAAGGTGACCGTTGTGTATTTATGTCACCGACTTGTCAGTTCCAGATGCGGTTGGTACACCGCCTATGAATAATAGCTAGATGACAGCTATCCTTATCTACTCTAGTTCGTGGCTCAGTTAGTATGCCACCTTAGTTAGTTGAGTTTGGTTTGAGACCCATGTATAGGGTTCTTCTATTTCTATGTACGTGAGTTCTTTTGGCTTACACAACTAAGAAGAGAAAAACTGTTTTCAGCCTCCACCTCTGTGTGTATTCCCCCATTGTGCAAGCAAGAAAGCTACAAGTGAGACTCCTTCCTTCTCTCCCACAATCTTGACATGGTATCAGAGCCTTGTTTGTGGTAAGGAGCTCAAGAAAGCAAGCCAAGCTCGCGGTGTTCTGGTAAGAGGAGGAGTGTTGCTTTCATTTTCTGTTTTGGGAGCAGATCTCTGCAGGTAGCACAGCCGAAAATTGCAAGAGTGCATTGTCTCAGGTTGAGACGCCCTTTGCGGTTTTGGGGCCATTTCGGGGCCTATTTTAGAGGCGGAAGTTTTTTGCACGCACTCAAGAAAAGGCCCAGTTTTATGCTGTGCGACCACTGTTCTACAGGTCGGTGAAAAGTTACCACAGAAATTGCATCCTATACTTGTGTGCAGAGACATTGGGAGTTACAAAATCATCCTTGGTTCCTGTTTATGCAAATTCGTCACTAGGAAGTGACTGCGTGGTCAAATACCACTTTCACCAGTTTTGCAGATTTGCCCTTGTGAGGGTGAAGCTGTGTTTTTTGCAGTGACAGAATTTTTTGCAATGTTCTGTAATGGCGTCTGATTCTCTTTCACAGATTGTCACTGAAAAGCTTAACAAGAACAACTTCCAAGCATGGAAGTTTAGAATGACGAATTTCCTTATGGGAAAAGGATATTGGGAATTTGTTGCAGGAAATGAAGAAGAACCAGTTCTTCCTGATGTTCCCAATCAACAGCAAATGCAGGCATTTAAAGCATGGCATGAGAGAGCCAGGAAAGTTATGTATTGGTTGTCTATCAGCATTTCAGACTCTATGATTGTGCATATTCAGGATGCAAGTACGCCAAAGGAGGCATGGGATACTTTGTCAAAAATGTATAGCACAAATATGCAAGCTAGGAAAATGCAGCTCACGCAAGAGTTGCACAATGTGCAAAGAGAAAGTATGAGCATCAATGAATACCACATGAAGGTGAAGAAGATTGCAGATGCACTTGCTTCCATTGGGTCGCCAGTGGAAGATGATGATTTAGTCTCAGTGACCTTGAATGGTCTAGGAAAGGATTATGCACAGTTTCGAACATCCATTTCTATTCATGAAAGATTTTCTGATTTTGAGGAGTTGATTGCTCTTCTAATTTCTGAGGAGCAGAGAAATGGTGGTGTATCTTCTTCATGAGGAACTTCAAAAGAAGCTATCTTCTACTCAAATGCTAGAAGAGGTAGAGGTAGAGGTAGAGGAGGCTGATTTAGAGGCCGTGGTAGAAATCAAAATATGCAGTAAACTCAAGAAAACCAGTCCTATGGAGGAGGACGTGGTAACTCTAGAGGCAGGGGGAGCCAAGGAGGTTGTGGTGGATGGCAAAGAGACCAAAATGCAAACAGTAATGTTGAATGCTACTACTGTGGTAAAATGGGTCGTATGGCTAAAGACTGCTATAAAAAGCAGAATGACATCATGAATGGAAAACTGCAACAAGAAAATGGGTGATGATAGAAATGAGCATTTGTTTATGGTGCAACACATGAACAATTCTGTGACAAATGCAGAAGAAAGCAACGAAGTGTGGTATGTTGACTCAGGTGCATCAAACCACATGGCAGGTCATGCAGAATGGATGGAGGATGCAAGGAAAATGGAAAAACCAGGATTTGTGGAGATTAGTGATGATACTGCACATCCTATTGTGCAGATTGGAAAATTTCCTTTGTCTATGCAGGATGGGAAAAAGAAATACATGTCCGATGTATTTCATGTCCCAAATATCACCAAGAATCTGGTTTCTGTTGGTCAAATGGTTGAACAGGGCTTGCAGGTCAAATTTAATCCTCATGGATGCTTTGTTGAGGATATGAAAAATAAAGGTCGCTTGATAGCAAAAGGAAAGAAGAAGGGAAGAATGTTTACATTGGATGCAGACATGCCTGAATTGAGTGCAGCAATGTTTGCACATGGGACTGGTGTAGTTGCAAATATTGATATCTGGCATAAATGCATTGGTCATGTTAATGTACAGCCACTTAAATCAATGCAGGCCCAAAATATTATTGCAGGATTGCCAAAATTCAAGGTTGCAGAAATGCATAAGGTATGTGAAGCCTGTCAGTTTGGAAAACAGGCAAGGAAACCATTTCCTAGACATGTTCAAGAGAGTGAGAAACCATTGGAATTAATCCATTCTGATGTGTGGACTACTAAAGCTGCATCTCTTGGAGGCTGTCATTATTTTGTCACTTTTATTGATGACTATAGCATAAAAGTTTGGGTGTATTTTATGAAAAATAAAAGTGAAGTTTTTGGGCATTTCAAAACTCTTAAAGCTATGGTTGAAAAAGAAACAGGCCTACAAATAAAATGCCTAAGGTCAGATGGAGGGGGAGAGTACCTCTCAAATGAGTTTGCAAGATTCTTGCAAGAGCATGGCATAAAGCAGCAATATTCATGCAGTCATACCCCACAGCAAAATGGAATTGCAGAAAGAAAAAACAGTCATATTGGAGAGGTATCTCGTGCCATGCTCTTCAATGAAAAAGACCTGCGAGATTTTTATTGGGCTGAAGCAGTTGTTACAGCAGTCTACATAATGAACAGGACTCCCACTGCAGCAATACATGGAATGACTCCAGAGGAGAGGTATACTCATAGGAAACTAGATATTTCTCATTTGAAGATTTTTTGTTGCATTGCCTATGTTCATGTGCCAGATGAGTTGAGATCTAAGTTGGATCCAAAAGCTGAGAAGTGCATCTTTATTGGTTACTCTCTGCAGCAGAAAGGGTATAGATGTTATAACCCTTCTACTCGTAAGTTTACAGTGAGCAGAGATGTTATTTTTTATGAGATGAGTAGCTGGTATAAACCAGTAAATGTGATTGATGATATAGATGCACAAAACGGTAATGCTGCACAGAATTCACAGTAGCAGTCACAAAATATTAGTGGACCTGGAGCATCCTCTAGTAGTGGTTCACATTCTTTGCCATGGACAAGCAGATTGAGATCACGAGAATCTTCTCAAAGCAATGCAGATAGTGGTATTCACGTGTCACGAAAAGGAAAAGAGAAGGTAGATCAGCCCATGTTTGATGTGAATGCAGGTCATTCTTATGTGGATGGTGAATCCAGTGGCTCAGAACAGAGCATTGATGATGAGTTGGGTATTCCTTCTATTGTTACACCTGGAGTAAGGAAGACCAGGGATTTTTTGAGAGCACCTGGGAGTGAACCTACTTTGCGAAGGTCTACCAGAGCTAGGTATCATGTGGATAGGCTGAAATATGATGGATTTACAGCCATTCACTATGCCTATATGGTCAAAGTGATACAGGAACCACAACCCACTTCTTTTGAGCAAGCCATGGGAAAAGAAAAATGGGAGAAAGCCATGGATGAAGAAATGGATGCCTTGGAAGCAAATGCTACATGGGAATTGGTACCTTTGCCTAAAGGTAAGAATGCAATTGGCTGTAAGTGGGTTTATAAGGTGAAGCACAATGCAGATGGTTCTTGAAGCAAGCACCTAGAGCATGGTCTGACAAGATACGACAGTATCTTGTCACTATTGGCTTTCAGATTTCCAAGGCAGATTTCTCACTTTATGTGAGAAAAACAGAGAAAGGTATTATGCTACTTGTCATTTATGTTGATGATTTGATTATGACAAGTGACAGTGATGAAGATATCCTTCATGTGAAAATGCTACTGAAGCAGAAGTTTGAGATGAAGGATTTGGGAGAGCTACGTTATTTCTTGGGCATTGAGGTGATTAGATCACCAAGTGGGATACAGCTTCTGCAGAGGTAGTATGGATTGGACATGCTGTCCAAATATGGGATGACAGGCTGTAAGCCTATTTCAGTTCCTTTGGAGCAGAATGTGAAGCTGAGCGCAGATGCAGGTGAGGTTCTGGAAGACCCTACTATGTACAGATGCATAGTAGGAAGTTTGATTTATATGACTATTACCAGGCCAGATTTGAGCTATGCTGTTGGATTGGTAAGTCAGTTTATGCAGGCTCCAAGGAACCACATTTGGATGCAGCTAGATGCATACTTAGGTATGTGAAGTCCACATTGCAGTACGGACTACTTTATGAGACTAGGATTCAGATACAGTTGCATGGATACACTGATGCTGATTGGGCTGGTAGTATTTCTGATAGACGATCTACCAGTGGATATGTGTTCTCTTTTGGGAGTGCTGCAGTCACTTGGAGCAGCAAGAAACAGCCTATAGTTGCCTTGTTGAGCACAGAGGCTGAGTACAAGGGTGCAACAATGGCTGCATGTGAGATAGCTTGGTTGCATAAGCTACTTTATGATATGCATCAGCCTACAGATGGGCCAGTTGTCATTTATTGTGAAAACATGAGTAGTATACACTTGGCAAATAACCCAGTCTATCATGCTAGAACAAAGCACATTGAGGTGCATTATCACTATGTGCGGGAGAGGATTTTACTAGGTCTTATTGATCTAGTTTATGTCAGCACAGAGGATCAGGTAGCTAACATATTTACGAAGGCATTGGGCGCAGAGAAGCTGCACAAGTTCAGAGACCTGGTTGGTGTGTAGGAATTGGGATTGAGCTCGAGGGGAAGTGTTGAGATATCGAGCTCCACTCGTGATATGCCAGGGTGACCGTTATGTATTTATGTCACCGACTTGTCAGTTGCAGATGCGGTTGGTACACCGCCTATGAATAATAGCTAGATGACAACTATCCTTATCTACTCTAGTTTGTGGCTCAGTTAGTATGCCACCTTAGTTAGTTGAGTTTGGTTTGAGACCCATATACAGGGTTCTTCTATTTCTATGTACGTGAGTTCTTTTGGCTTACACAACTAAGAAGAGAAAAACTGTTTTCAGCCTCCACCTCTGTGTGTATTCCCCCATTGTGCAAACAAGAAAGCTACAAGTGAGACTCCTTCCTTCTCTCCCACAATCTTGACAATTAACGCAAAATCGTCATAAGCATTTAGTGCAAAGTAAGTTTTAGACGCTCCTGGCCTATGAGGCCGTGTGGTGGGGTTTTCTATCGTATGCATGATGTTCGGCTAGTGCTATAGCCAATGTCAGCCCATTTTAGGTCCCATCAGTGGTGCGTCTACCGGGAGCTGCCTATAAGTGGCGGTCTCCGAATCTAGGTTGTAAAGAGACCTAAGTTTATAATTTCTATTAGGAGTATGCTAAGCTAACCATAAAATGGGATTTGTTCAAGAATGGAAAACCTTGGCTTTTCCTATACAAAACTTACTGATGGACTTAGTTAGTTATGTAGAGCATGAGTCCTCTACAGAAGATAATTTAGGTGATAAGAAGAGTAACTAGTTAGTGGTTACCCCATCCTCTAATGTGATGGCATGGGCCGAGGTTTGCCTTGGTGTGGTCTCTACCCAAGAGAAATCATGTATAACCATCCATCAACCTAGAGGGCATGGAATAAGTATGTTGGAAGCTATGGCGGTCATGGCATCAACAAGTGATTATGCTAAAGCCATAGTGCCATGGGAAAAATTCGACACACGATGGAGTGCAGTTATGACTGAAACATCCCATGTGGTGGGGCATTGTGCCAAAATTTTAAGTATCACAAGGATGTTAGAAGCCCTAGATGTAAAGGGAAAACTGTTGCTTAAAAGACATGACCCCCAGGTCCTAAGTTCTAAGGAAAAGTTTGCTTTTGATGAGGGGCAGAAGCTCCTAGATAAAGCCATCATGGAATTGCCTAGGAAGGGGCAAGATATGAAAGATCCTCTAAGAAAGGATCGGGATGACATACTAAGAGCTATAGGTCTCCCTAGAACACTGTGTGAGTTGGCAGAAAGGGATAGCAAGGATGATATTAACCTTCCTACACAAGTAAAGCTGGAAATGGAAGAGGTTGGAGACCCCAAGACACTAGAGCTAGGTCATGAATATGAGGATTTTAATGGCCCAGTGCTGATCCCGAAGGAAAGGACTAAATGCCCTCCTCCTTATAGGGATCTCCCAGTGTTTCATGGGCTGGTTAATGAGGATCCAATGGTGCATTTACGAATATACGGCCTAACTTGCCTTACACGTGGGTTCAATGATATTCATCGGATGCTCGTATTCTCAAGTACCCTAAAGGGAGAGGCTAGAAAATGGTACTGGAGCCTCCCAAGGGGGTCTATTAAATCCTTTGAGGAGTTGAGTGATCGATTTTTAGATGAATATGAGAAGAAGATGCCTATGACCCAATTTTTAGGGCAGTTGATGCAGATTAGGCAAGAGTCCTATCCTTATATTAAAGAATATGCTAGAGGCTTTGATGATATTTTGAGGCTTTGGCCAAGAAGAGCTACTGCATTGCCAGGTGATGTGCTATGTGAGCTCTTTTTGAGTGGCTTAGAGATTAACATGCAAATCCAAGTGGGATTGGGGAATCCTAAGTCGTTAAGGGAAGCAAAGATGCATGCCATTGATTATGAGGGACATATTCAAAGATGTTGGGAAAACTTTTGGATTTTTCCCCTCTCAGTACAAGTGCATCCTAGCTTCCAACCATTTGTACAAGGAGACAACTCACTTGTTAATACCAAGGAAGCCTATGAGAGGAACCTTGGTAGCCAAAATCTCCAAGCAGAAAATGAATATAGTAGGGATAATATACCCCATGGGGATAAAAAGATTCCAAGCCCAGTAAGTCCCATCAAGGCTTGCAACACTTCCATGAGAGGTAGTTGGGACGGTGGAATTGATAGAACCATTAGGTCTACAAGCTTAGATGAGCATTTTATGGGTGGTTCTAGTTGTGCTCCTAGTAAGGCTCTTGAGAGACCTTTCCAATTTATAGATGAATCATGCTTTCGAGTAGATGCTATTTCTTTTAGTAAAAGCATGGTTCCTATGGCTAAGTAGTTGTTGCAGAGTGGACAAAGGCAAGTAAAGACATCTCATGTAGAGAAGATGCGGCATGCCAAAGGTCCACCTGTACTAAATAGAAGCCATAAGGCTGTGAGGCCATCCAGTAATGGTGATAAATGCACAGTGAGTCCATTGGACCAATGTGGGAGATGAGGCAGTCTGAGAATATGAAAAGGAATATGAGATGGATTTGGAGGCCCAAAATCCCTAGAAATACTGCTGGTGTGTCAGATGAAGGGCCAGAAATTTCATGTAGACATGCTTTGATGGATTCCCAAGAGGATGCGACTAAAGGCCATAATACGACATCTAACAATAGGGACCGCCGCCTTGAGATGCACCCATGTGATGGGTCTAGGCTTGAAGCTCTATCTAGTTTGGATTGTATCATTGACATATGTAATGGTCCAATTAGAGAAGAGTTGAATGATCATAAATCCATGATTCTCCCTGTAGGAGGAGTTACTGGAAAGTTGGGACAAGCAATCCGTTTGAATGATGACCAAGGGGATGAGATATATCAACCTAATGATGTCATTCATTCAGCTCATAGTACCCAAGAAGAGATGGCCATTATTACTGAGATACTAGTAGAAATACTTGGGTTAGTGAATCTACAAAGAGCATACTGACTTGCATGAGTAGCATGAGGCTAGTCCTCCTATTTTATGCTATCGTGATTAGTTTGATAGGATGTGATGTATATGCAAAGGAGATCATATATTGCATGGATTAGAATGAACTATCCATTTTAGGCCAAGAGGACCAGTTGTCTGTTTAGTATGGGTGTAGTTAATGGTTTCTTGTTTTAGTCCTGTGCTGGACAGGTTCAAAGAAGCGCTTGGAAGGAGCCTTTGTTGCGTGGAAGCTTCTCGTGGCCCTCTCCTAGTGATATCTCTCCTTTACGAGTGCCTGTTTTTTCACGTTATATGTATTTGTGTACTTGAAGGGGGTTTTCTTTCTTGTTGGGGACCGGCACTTGAGGCATGAAGTCCCAGGTTTAGGCTCTGTATCTCTAGGGGAGGTTTGAGTAGTCCTTGCCTCCTGCAAGGCATTTTCAGGCATTGAAAGACCTCTTTTAAATGGGAGTTCTAATGACCCTGTTCTGCTGACCTGCTAGGCGGCCATTCTATGAGTTCTTGTTAGTTGTGAGGCAGTTAGAGAAGCCTACTAAAATAATGATGGAAAGAAACAAAACCCTAAAGATCTGAAAGCCAATATATGAATATACAGAGGTGGGTAAAAAGGGGTTTTAACCCCTATAAAAATAGAAAATGAAAGAAAGAAAAATCCTTGTGTTGTTGTTTATCACCTTGCGAAGGCTTGGTAGGTTCCTGGAAACAAGTTAGACTCGGGGCCGATGCCTTGCCCTTCCTTGGGGTGACATCTTGCCATAAAAAAAAGAAATAAAAGAAGATTGGAGCGAAAATAAAAGTGAGCGTTAGAAAAGGATTAAGTGTCACCTTGTTAGGGCTTGGTAGGTTCTTGGGTATCGAGACAGGACCTGGGGCCGATGCGCTGTTCTCGTTGGGTCACTACGCTCAGCTCCCTCCTTTTTACATGCCCGAGTATGGAAAAATAAAAACCTAAAAGGAAAAAAATGTGCTAAAAAAGATAATACCTTTTGATCAAGCTATAGGAGTCCTCGCCTAGTAGGAGCTCCTAGTTGAGTTGTCCTTAGTTAGGTAGGTAGTTCAAACCACCACTTAGGAAGACCTCTTTAAAAGTTCTTTTTAGTTTGGCTGTGTTGGAGCAGTTGGTTAGTAACTAGCTTTGGGCCTTCTATCAGATTATGGTGGGCCTACTCCTCGTGGATTTCATGCCTTGGTTTTGTCAGGGGGTAGGGTATGAGCTGTGATGTGTTGTGTTGTGTATTTTTTGTATCAGCTTGATGCTCCTTTTGTTGTTTATGTGTAGATCTCTTCTTTGGATTCAATGGACTGAGTCGCCCTATCCCATGGTCGCCAATGACAGATGATTTTTAATGCCGAGAAGTGCTTAAAAATAGCTAAAATTTACGAATATCAGGGAAAAATAAGACTTTGTCAAAGGCGACGGTGGTAATCAATACGATTTTAAGCGGCAAGTCCCTAAAGTGCTAATGCTTATTTTCATGGGAAATCAAATGATGGCGGATGGCCAAGCTGGAGTTTTCCTAGATGCAAAACAACATAAGAAATCCAATGTAAGTCTTGGATCTCCATTCCAAGGTTATTTGATCCCCCATTTAATCCACGCAAGGTTCGGGGTTGTGAAGCAGCTGGATCTGGAAGCTGGGAAGAGCGTGATGGGGCCAAACTTTGTAGATTTCGATGCCACGGAACAACCCATCGAGACAGATCTCGATTCTGATGTCGTTTGCCCCTCCAAAACTGAAAAAACCACTTTGTCGAAAGTGTGAAAGTAAAAGGCATAAACTAGATAATTGGGGTTTTTAGCTTAAGATCTTAACAAAGAGCTTAAAAGAAGCCATGATTTGAAACGTTGGGAGGGGGGGCATCAATTTTTTGTGCCCCATTTTTCCCCCATTTTTCATCATTTTCTGATCGGTAGAGGCAGGAGGAATCCTCTTGGCCCTGAGATGCTTCTATCCTTTACCGTCCATCGCCATAAACGGATCAAGGAATGATGCACTGAGCAAAGAGATAAAAACTAGTCTTTCTCTCTCCTCCATGTCTCTCCTGCATAGAGGCAATTCATGCGCAAGAAATCAAGAAGAAGAGGGGCTGAACGATGCTTGTCCGGTTGTGATCGAATTACTTCAAGATGAAGAGGAGGCTGAGGAAAGAGGTTCAGCACTGAAGAATAGTTGCTGGTTGGCGGTCGGCGGGCTGCCCAAAATAATTATTAAAAAACCCACAACACGCAAGACACGCGGTATGCTCCAATTTTATGAAGAAATTTGCTTGTTTTTGTTGTTTCATGGTCCAAATATTATTCATATGCGATAATTTTTTGTTTGAACCTTGTTTGCATCATGTTTGAGGGCTGCAACTACAAAAATGTAGAACCCATGATGATTTAGAGCCGTTATTAATTCTTTAAAACATGCAAAATGTCATTTTTAATGGAAATTAGTGGTTCTTTCTGATTTTGAGTTGGGAAAAAGGAGTGGAAATGGGATAAAATCGGAGAAAATGTTAAGTTTCAGTCAAAATAATAAGCCAACACAAATAAATCAAAAAATGCCTATTTTTTATGAATAATAAATAGGAAAAAATAGTAAAAATTTAGAGGAAATTGGGATTTTCGCGCTTAAAAAATATGGAAAAAAAAGATTTATGTGTGTGAATGGAGCCCCAAGAGAAACACCAAGTAAAAGGGAATTCTCTTGCAAGAAAATCTATCTTGTAACATCAACAAGTTTTCATTTCATTCTTTTGATCATCAAAACAAAGAAAACAGCAATTCTTCACGCAGCATCATAGTAGATTTCTCCCACGGATTTGATAGAATCAACCATAATCTTCAAAATCTTCATAGAATCTACCAATATAACAAAGAACATAAAATAATACACCATATTTGAATGTAAATCAATCACATATTATTCATCTTCAATGTCTTCATAGTTCTCTCTATCAATCTCTCATACACAATTACACTGCTTTGATAGAATTGACTATCTCTGGCTCTCTCTCTCTCTCTCTCTCTATCAATAGTACATCATCTCCTCACTACAATACTCTCATAATAACTCTCAATAATCCTTCTTAGGTAGTGGATGCACCTCCCAAGAGGTATGTCTGATATGAAGAGTCACCAGAGCCACTATAGTGTCTTTTCATAGGTCACTACTATCACTGTCACTTGGTCTTCTCTTCAGTCTTCAGCAGCTGCTTCTTCCACTTGTTTTAGCTCTTTTGAACTTAGATTCATCCTTTCCAAAGGTTAGAAAACTTTCCCAAAGTCACACATACATTCTACAGAACACTTACAAAAGGTCTACAGAACAGTTACAGTACAGTACCAAAGCAGCTATAGTATAGTTATAGTACAGAGACAGATCAGAGACAAAGGCTCTACAGAAGGTCTACAGAACCAATCAAAACCTCCACAGAACATCATAGAGCTTCATATCTCTAATGAGAATCATCATGAACTTCCAAAACATAATCAATATTATCCAAAATACTCTCAAATACTTCCATTAACAACCATACATCACTCTAAATCCATAAAAAATCAATCGTTCAGACCTCAAAAATAACAAAAATCAGTCAAAAATTTAGTCTTTTTCCACTCTCAATAGATCCCCACACTTAGAAAGGAAGCATCCTCACGACTTAAGGAAAAGAAGAATATAAGTTCATTAAAGAGCTCATGAATTTTATCTTCTGTAGGATCTTCAATAATCTCACCAAAGCATGACCCCAACTTATCACTTGTATCTAATAGAAAAATACTACTAAAGGAAAACTTTCGTTATTTATTAACTCATTTGATAATCATTTAAAAAGTCATAAAATTTTTGTAAAGGATATAAGAGGTTCTTCTTCAGCTTTCCACCATAGGCTTTCCATCCACCATCAATAGTTTGAAAAGAGCTCTCGAACAAATTATTCTTAATCAGCATGAACTCATCACATACAATTATTACAACGCACACAAATACTAACACAACCATCTGAATGACCCCTCTAAAAAGAGATATATATCATTCAGAATCATCCAAAATACATTGCAAAGGCATCAATGAAGATGATCCCTTTTAAAGGCTTGGTGGTTTCGAAAATGATCCATGGAGAAGGATTCATCTACAAATGGCTTTGGAGGATTTTGAAAGAACTGCAAGCAGCACATCCTTTCTAGCAAAACAACGTATCTACTAGGTAGACATAGGGCATGAAAATACAAGACATCCAACTGGTGGGAGTCAATGTTCACATTGACATTCATACAAAGCTTTGGAATGGCCTTTTGATCATTATGGGAATGCCTATGCATGTATGCTAGATACCAAGAAAAAATGAGTTGTCAATCTCACTGAAGGGTTTAGAGATTGTGAATATTGGTGAGCAAAATGAAGGTAATTTTGGTATGCTTGACTGGCAGTTGTCCAATCTCCTAGAATTATTGGCCAATTTATCTGAGGTCCTGTAAGAGAATTAGTCGAGCTTCATCCTCGTCTTCTGGGAATCTGCTGATCAAACACTTCATATTCACTAACCAACTGGGGGGGTTGAGAAATAGAAGTGGTAGGAGATGGAAGTGGAATAAGTAACAGAGGATGAAGAGATGGGTAGGAAAAATCATAAAAGGATGAATAAGTTAAAGAAGGAGTGGCTAAAAATTTAAGGGAATCAGTTAGGAAAGGTGTTAATTGATAAGCAAGAAAAGTAGAATGTAAATGAATAGATGGAGAAGGGCATAGTGGAGAAGGGGAAAATACTCTATCTTCAATAAAAGAGTAATAGGTAAATATGGGAATTTAAGGAAAAGATTGAGGTTGGAAAAGAAGGGGCAAGATTGCTACTGAATTGATTTGATAAAGGGAAAGATAGGTATCATAGCGATGAGCCATTTATGGATAGTACAATAGGCTAGGAATAGAGGGACCTAAGATAGATCTTCTTTGGTAAGCATCAAAAAAGGTTGAATCAAATGGATGGTTTTTGGAAAGGTGAGCTAAGAGATCCAGCCTCAGTTGGTTAGTGCTTTGTACGTAGGTAGAAGCTGTGTTTTGACATTGATTCAGGACCACAGAATCAATCATTGAGTGCCAGGAATTGTCAGGGCAAGTAGCCACTTTTGAAGAGTAACATTGGAATATGTCATCTATCTGCAACTCCAAATAGTTGACATACGAAACAGCTTACAAAATCACATCCCCCACATACCAGGCCATATCTACTTCATCTAGAATCAATAGATCACCTCGTAGATACATATATGATAGCAACATGGTATCCGTCATCACAAAATCTTCAAACACCATACGGACCACTTCTGTTAGTAACTCAGGAGACCAAGCCCCACTCCAACTATCCTCTAGAAGAGGAAGATCCATCGTTGAAAGCTTCATGTAAAAGGCCAACTTTTGCAATTGATAGTAGACAAAGAAAGAATGGTTTGGAGGAACATACTCCTGGAAATGTTCAAATGTCGACCATAACAAATCCCACCTAGACTGCAATCTATCGTGACTGTGTCAGTTGGTCTTGCAACTGCTTGATTTGGGAAGCTTGTGATTCTACTGTGTCATGAGCAATCTGTATTGCTGAGAGTTTGGCATCTAAAAGAGTTTGAAACTCTTGAGCTTCTTTGGACATCCTCTCCTTCTCCTCTGATACTTTAGTGACCTCTGACTGAGCCTCTATTAACTAAATCTTCAAAGAAGATATCTCTTCTCTTTGAGGCTCAATCATTTGGGTTTGTTGCTCCATCTGCTTAAACAGATCTGCAAGTGTGTCTTTAGCAAATGCTAACTCTGAGGTTTCCTTATGCAACTAGTCTTTGGACTGCATCAATTCTTCATAAAAGGAAGCATACAGCTGTTGAGCACAAGCTATCACTGAAAGTTCAATCAAACTCTGGATGTCTTTACAGAGGAATGGAATGGCATCTCCCGACACTAGACTGTTCAGTGAAGGGACTGATATGTCCAAGGAACCCTCTCTATGTGCTCTGAATAATTTGTTACATGTGAGGTAAGCAGGGAGATCACTACCAGATGTTGTAGGAATTGTGACTGAAGGAAGAACTGAAGGAGTTTAATCTGCCACACACGCTTCAAGCGTTTTCGCTGAATGACCAGTGGAGGAGGAGAGTCAAGATCCTCTATATCAATAGGTTATGACTCTTTTGAAGGTGGAGGGGAAGGTACTGGATCAGATGGAGGAGGTGGTGGCACACCCTTCCTTAGGCCTAAGTATGTCAAGAAAGCATATAGGTAGGAACCATAGGTGACATTTATGACATTTCCCCTGGTTACTTTGACGAAATGTTGATCCATCTTTGTAAGCAGGTAAGTGCTCCAATCAATAGCCACTCCTTTTAACACCATCCTAGAAGCTGTAAAGAGCTCTTTGGACAAGTAATGGGATGGTGTTTTGGCGGACATAAACCTGTCTTGGAGAAAGTGGTAGACTAACTTCCAAAAGGATCAGTGATCATGGAAAAAGAGACTCCTGAAGTGTTTATCACTTTCTTGACATCCAGAATTTCCTTGGTTTGCTTCTGTAGCAACTTGTAAATCTCATCGTTGGAAAATAATTGTCTAGCTATAACAAAGAGCTCTCCTTTGTAGGGAAGAGACAAAGCCTTTCCTAACCCTCGGGGTGTCAATATCATGGAAGCACCATGAACCAGTACCGACTTCTTGTTGTATGATGCAAGGAACTCATCACACAAGGATGGATCATCTGGAATCAGTGGAAATGAAGCAGCCATGAAAGTTGTAAGTCTTGCTTTCGCTATAGGCTCAAAAGCCAGTAGGGAAGAATAATCCATGCTAACCAGTGCCTGCAAAACAACCAAAGGGCTATCAACAAGAAATCAATCAACAGAAGGACACACATACATAGACATAACTAACCCATTTATACCACCCCAAACATATACACATCCAGGGAAAAAATTCGGCATGACCTTTACACATATGCGACAAAAAACTTCATGTGATGCAACAAACAGGCATCCAAATCCCCGTATTAGGCAAGAAAGAAAGAAAAAACTACAAACGGTACTCGTAATCGTAACACATAGACAAACCATAATACCATAAAGATGTACATCAAGACCGGACCATAACCTTGACCAACAATTTCAACTAAGAGGACTTTAGGTGCCCATCCCACGAAGTGTGTTTATTAAAAAGGAAAAAAAAAGTGCAGTGAGAGTGAAATTATTTTAATGAAGGGTTCATTTTAAGAAATTATTAACAATGGGTAACATTTTATTAGGTTATAAACCTTAATAAGAAAACGACGGTTCCTTCTTAAAATTTGAAGTACAAATTATTAGGGTGAAACGGTGCTTTATCGAAACCCGGACTACGATTCCCAGACTTGGTCTCTAAATGCAAATTCATCAATTAAAAATTATTAGTGATGTGGAGCGCTTTTTTTTTGCCAACACGTGCTTTTTTGTGACGGCTGGTTCATTTTTATTAAAAATTAAGGTACCTCTTAAGCTCATGTAGTGCATGCAAAGTGAACGGCTGGTTGATTTTTAAAGTATTAAATTGTGTGTTTAGCGCAAATGCACGTGAAAAATGTAGGTGAATATAGTTTATTTTAGCAATTAATTGTGGTTAAGGGATAATGAAAATGAATAAAGCTCACAAAATAAATACCTAGTAGGAGTGTGTATGCAATGGACTGAAGGCACACGGAGTAGTCCCCCAAAAGCAATGAATCCAGTCAAACAAAAACAAAGACCACTGACTCAAAAAAAAAAAAGTACCTTAGTGTTTTTGTTCGATTTTTATCTCATTTTTATTTTCATTTTGTATTTTTTTTTGTTTTGTATTTTAGGTATGTTTGTATTGTGTATATTGTTTGGTTTAGCTAATTTATTTTGTTATTTTTTTATGTTGTGTTTTTTTTTAAAATAATTAAATCAAGATATATAACACATAAATATGTTATGAAGTGTAAAAATGAATTTTCAGCCATCTTGCAAGTGTCCATAATGTATGTTAATTCATCCCTGATTTTCAGCTGATTTTTAGGATTTAAAATCAATTTTTATTGAGTATAGTATTAAAATTAGGATTTTTTGGCTTCAAAGAATATTTTTTCTTTTTATGAATTTTATTAAATTGAGAATTTAGTGAAAAAAGAGGCAAGGGGTTTGTGGAATTTTTTGCAAATTTTTTTGGATTTATTTCTGTATTTTTACTAATTTTAAATTAATTTTACTCATTTTTAATGTAAATTTGAAGTATTTTTCAGTTTTTTTTTGCAATTTATTTATTTGAATTTTCACTTAAAAAATATTCCAAATAATTTCATCAATATTGATAAATTTTTTAATTTTTTTGTAATTCTTTCTGATTTTTAAATGACTTTTTAGAATTTTCATGTGCTTTCTGTTTATTTTCATGTATTTTTAAATGTATTTTTACATATTTTGTAGTTTGAAAAATACAAGGCGATACCCGGGCTGCGTGTGAATAGCGAAGGATGATTGCGTGTGAATGGAGGGTCTGTAATACTCCATCGCATGGATAAGTCGAAAGCGCAGCGTGAACGCCCGCGAGCACATCCGCACTCAGCGGAAAAAGAATGGAAGAGAAAGGGCAGGAACCTGGGGCTAACTGAGTAGATTAGATGAAATAGGTTAGCTTAGTCTGATAAAGTGGATTAAGTTAATTTAGTTGAGTAAATCAATGAAGTTAGTGAGATTAGGTTAGTTCTCGGTAAGTTAGGTCAAGTCAGGTCAATTAGGTCTGGTCAGTCGAGGTAGGTCAGTTAAGTCTGGGTAAGTTAGGGAAGTCTGGTTTGGTTAGTTTAGTCAGGTATGGTTAGTCTAGTCTAGTTAGGTCAACTAGGTTAGGGGTTTAAACTAACCAGGGTTAGTTGGGGGGGTTAACTAACTAAAGTTAGTGGGGGGGTTAACTAACTAAGGTTAGTTAGGGGGGTTAACTAACTAGGGTTAGTTGGGGGGGTTAACTAACTAGGGTTAGTTAGTAACTAAGGTCATATTAATTAAGAACTAAGGTTAGATTAATGACTAACCAGAAAGGTGGAGGAGGAGGAGGAGGAGGAGGAGGAGGAGGAGGAGGAGCGGGCAGGTGGCAGTAGTGGTGGTGGAGGTTGGAGGTGGACGGCGACGTGGCAGCTGCAGGGGGGAAGCCTCGAGCGGAAGGGCGACGACGGCAGGCCGCGAGCGGAAGGGCGACGACGCTGGGCGGCTATAGGAGGCTGAAGGTGGCGGCGTCAGCGAGGGAGGTGGTGCACATGGCAACGTCAAGTGGGAAGACAAGGGGGGAGAGAAGAAGGAGGAGGAGGAAGAAGAGAAGGAGGGAGAGGAGGAAGAAGAGGAAGGAGGGAGAAAGAAGAGGAAGGAGAAGAAGAAGAAGAAGAAAGAAGAGAAAGGGGAGAAGGAAAAGGAGGAAGAGGAAGAAGAAGGCGGGTGGAAGAAGAAGGGAAGCAAGAAGAGGAAGGAGAGGAGAAGAAGGGGAAGGAAGAAGAAGGCCAGGAAGGAGCGCAACAGGTAAGGAGGTAGGTTTGTTTTTAAAATAAATAAATAAATTATGATATATGTCGTTTTTAATAATTAAACTGTTGTTCTATGTGTGGTTTTTTTTTCTTTTTTCTGTTTTCTCTTTGTTTGTCTTTTCTTTTTTTTCTTTTGTGTTTTGCTTTTTTTTTCTCCCTTTTTTTTCTGTTTTGATTAATTACTATTAGGATTATTTGTGTTTTTTGTTTTTTTTCTTTCTTTTTTGTGGGTCCTTGTTGTTTTTTTTTTCTTTTTCAATTTGTTTTTTTCTGTGTTTGTTTTTTAATGAAAAAAGAAAAATAAAATTAAAAAATGAAAAATGAATGGGCAAAAAACACACCCCCATTTCGTGCACATGCACGGGCAGGGGTAAAAAAAAAATGCAATGATGGGGTCAAATGGGGCAAGACGGCGATGTCGAACCATAGACGCCACGGGGGCATCCCGAGGCGCGTAAAACCAGAAATAGGCGCGTTCACACGCGATACGAGAAACGCGGTCATACGGAAAAAATGAATAAAAATTGATAGAATCCAAACTCTACGTTGAATAAAAAATCTGTAAAAAGAAAAAATGTGACGGGAGACGAGGAAAAATGATGGAAACATGCAACACGGGTTCCGGGGCAAAATCAGGGTGTTCACATGTGGAAAATGCAAAAAACAAGCCCAAAAACACATACATGTATTAATATCGGAAAATTTGCACATCAGAACGAAGTGCAAAAAGAAGGAAAAATGTGCAAAATAAGGTGTCCAGCAACCCTGTCACAACAAAACATAGTTTCGATTGAGATAAGATGCATTCACGTGGGGAAACCCCCAAAAATGGGCCTAAAAATGGACTTGCAAATTAATACGAGAAAAATCGTGTGTTGAAATAGAGGACAATAAAAAGGAAAAATGTCCGAAAGAAAGGGATTCACAAGACTGATGCATCAAAACTTAGTTGAAAGGAATTAGGAGGGGTTTACGTGGAAAAAAACACAAAAAATACATCTGAAAACAGTCGAAAAATTTAATAACTAAAAATCCGATAGTTGAAAGAGGGGGGAGAAAAAAGGAAAAAGTAGGGGAAAGGTTGGTAGGACATGGCTATTAAATTAAACTGGAATTCCGGTGAAAAGAGGGCAGGTTCACATGGAAAAGTGTAAAAAATAAGCACGAAAAGGTCCCGAAAACCCGTAAAAATTAATAACGAATGAACCGTACATCGGAATGACACAAAGTAAATAGAAAAAATGTCAGGGAAAATGGGTAGGATAGGGCTAGTGCATCAGATCAGAGTTCCAAAGAAATCAAGACGCGTTCACATGAAAAACCATCCAAGTTGCAAAATTTGCTTAAAAAATTAATAACTTGAGAATTGTCTGTCAGAACAGGGGTTGGTAAAAAGGAAAAATAGGCAATGCAAAGGGAGAACATAGCTATAAGGTGGGATGTGAGTTTCAGTGAACGTAGCGTGCGTTCGTATGGAAAAAGTACAAAACAAAAGATAAAGAAAAACGGTCAAGAAACAACCCCGGGGACAGGGTGAAATAGCATGGAAGAGGGGGGAAGGAACCCCATCAAGATAAAATGAAGTCATGGCATAGATGCATAATTAGAACAGGGTATATGCTTGGGGGTATACAACATGGACGCATAGGGAAGCGTCCCCACACTTAGAACCATAGCAGGAAGGGTAAACCAAACAATAAGTACCTGGTATCTCACATCAGATTAACCACGACATCCCCACACTTAAGACATAACCATCACTGAGAAGCAGAAGGTGTAGGGTTAGAAAAAGTTGGCCCATATTGCCGAGGAGGAATGTCAACTATCTAGGTTGCGTCTTGTGTCATTGTCGGCTGCAGGAGGTAACAAGGTATCTTCACAGCACATGTTCTTCATGGCAGGGACCACGTGGTAGCACCCAGGGAGGTAGCTAGTTGAAGGAATCGTAGAAAATTCATCGATGATGAGGGATATTGCACTCAACTCACGATGTCGTAAAGTTCATGCAAGAGCTGCAGAACACGGGGTTTAAGGTACAGCAAAGAATGAGGTTAACAAGAAGATCTCAATAACTCAATATTTGATGCCAAAGATCACTATATTGCTTGTCAAGTACATTACAAAAGAAGAGTCAAAATAAATGACAAAGCATGACAATCTATCCACTGCTTTACAATAAGTGTATGAGCTTGGTTTTCAGGGCACCAAATAATTCAACCAGATTCAGGACTTAGTCATAAACAACTTGTTCAAACTCCAGGTCCAACAGATAAAGCATCTGATAAGTGCATGCATAGGCTCCAGACATGTATGCTGCTCAGGTCAGCAACAACGGAAACCTATTGCAGAGAGATGCAGTCCATAATGGCATATAGGGCACACTCTTGCATCCACTGCATCAAAACTTCTATCCATATTTCTTGTTTGTATGGTATTCGCTATCCTGAAACGTCTAACACGTTCCAAATCCACTCGATTCTTTAAGACTTTCAACACAATCCCATACTGAGCAAGGAGCTCTTGCCACACATTATCAACTGCATCATTCCTGTCTTGTAGACCATGGCATGCACTCCTTAGAGCTTGCTTCATAGCCCCTAATAGAAGCTTATCATGTGAAATAGAGCTTTTACGTCTCTGTTCTTTGTACAGCTTTTTCATTCATTTTATGTTGCACGTAGTCTTTGCTCGGTCCATCCCTTGAAAAGGCTACAGAGAGTTCTGTTAAAATGCCCCTTTTAGCATGTGCAAGAATCTCTTCCTCATAAATGCAATCCTGTTTCCTTGAACGGCAACAAAAAAAAACAGAAGTGCAGGTCTGAGCTCTTTTCCAAATGCTTGAAGTGCAGCTCTTTCCTGTAGAAAGCCCATGAAAGGTGCCAAACCAATCCCTGGACCAACCATTATTATGGGTGCTAATGGATCCTCTAGTAGCCTAAAATTTGACTGTCTTACAAATATCGGTGATCAGCTACATTTATCATCTGTTTCACATGTGGCTGGAATAGCATTCTTCATCCATGTGGAGCATACACCTTTATGCAATCGACCAGTGGGACTCCTACCATAAACCAGTGCACAGGTAACATGTATCCGCTTAGGAGAGGAATTTGGAGATGAAGAAATTGAGAAATAGCGACGTTGGAGACGAGGTGCAATGGCAGCAAAGACGAGGTGCAATGGTAGCAAAGAAATTGACACTGACAGAGAGACCTCCCCATTCAGTTCGTCGACATCAACAATCCACTCATAAGTGTTGTGGCATAGCGTGTCATTATGAACAAGTGCACCATCTCTATTGCCTGAGTCGATGTTGTAGACGAGAAAGAGATGCCAGATTTCACCATGATTCATGATCGAGAGGTCCAGTCAAGGGCTGATAGCTGTATTGTCCTACCTGTTGTTGAAATCTCAACAAATCTCGTGTATGCATAGGGAGGACGAGGACATTTTTGCCGGTTGACGATGCAGGAAGAAGGAGAAATGTATGAAGACATTGATATTTAGTTTGATCAATCAGACCATTGAACATTGGAAAAGAGAAGCTGACAGAATCATCCGACGCCTCCTCAGATCAAGAGACAGGCGTTGCAACTGCATGTGGTACGAAAAATTGCAAGAGCCAAAGATAGGCTATGGTTATCTGGGGAAATAGGGCGTATCAGAGAACAGAGACTGTCCACTCTGCGCATCAGTAAATTTTCAAAATTTTCCATGTCAGACGGGCAAACCCCCCCCCCCCCCCAATCTCAACATAGCATCGGTAAGGCTATTTTGAGAATGCAAAGCTTTTTATCTTTCCCTCCAACTTTCGAAACAGGAAGCCTAACCCACCTCTTACACTTGTTCTAGACACTTGTCTCTTATCTCCCCCAAGATTGTTTTGACAAAGAGAACAGAACCAATCTCCCTCCGGTATGCAGGATAGACCAGCACATTCTATGTGATATGCTCTTGGGCATCCATCACAAAGAACAAGATCTCCCCCATCACCACATTCTGCACAAATGTCATCATTATCATTGGGCTTATACCAGCAGCTTTATCCTGTCTCTTCACTGAAAGAGCTACTGCAACCTCATGTAGTGACTGCCCATCTGATAGAAATATACTCAAATACGGATTTCCTTGAGAACCCCAACTAGCGTGAGCTTCAAATGATGAAGAGCTAATCACTTCATTGCAGCATCCACAGCGAATTCCCGAGCCTTCCTTCGATTCCACGATATCCTGCACTTTTCTTGGAATTCATAATTGTAATTGACAACATAATATTACTCTTTGGCATCAGTTTTTCATATTTTTCTGACATACACTTAACATGCATACAAACTCAAACACACACAAACACAAACACACAAGTGGAGTATGTACATTGAATGCGGGTGCTGAAAAGGACGGAAAGATAATGGATCAATCACACACAATGAAACACACGCGAAAAGATAACAAAGATGCACAACAAAAATGGAGGTGCTTATGGCTCGGATGCGCAGTAGCACGACATCCACCCCCTCTAAACCTGCGCATCCTCTGGATGAGCCAACTATTCAAGATCATCCAAGTCCACAAACAGGTCCAGTCCTTCATCAGTTTCTGGTAGACATGTTTCTCCATCAGCTTCATCATCCATATTCTCTGCTTCTTCTGCTAGCTCTTCTTCTGCCAATGCTTCAAGTGCATACTCTTCATCTTCTCTTCTCTTGAAAATCTTGACTCGTTTTCCAGCAATGGGCACCCTCAATACCGTTCCATCCAATTCAGCCAACTCATAGGTAGCATTGTCAAAAACCTGTTTCACCTCATATGGTCCAAACCATCTTTGAACCATTTTTCTCATGCTACTATGCTGATTCTCTAGGCTACTGTCGTAGACTAGAACCCAATCTCCCTCTTTTATGGCTCTAGGCCTCAAGCGATGCCTCAAATCAAACATGTCCTTGTTTCTGAGTTGGGCTGCCTTTAAACGATCAACTGCTAGCTACACATCTTCTGCCCTTCTCTCTAGTTGACGAATCCGAAGAGCTAGAAGCTCCTCTCTTGATAAATTCTCATGCCATGGAAGAGCACTCCATGTGAGAGCACAAATTTCAGTAGGCATGACAGGTTTTTGCCCATACATCAACTCTGCAGGCATATATCCAGTAGTCACGCTATGTGTAGAGCAGTCTACCCACAATGCAAATGGTAGTAATCTCAGCCAATCTCCAATCCGACCTCTATAAGCTTTTGCCAATGCCTTAACTATCGATGGATGTCCTCTTTCAGTCTTGCCATTCCCCTCTGGATTATAGGCAGTAGTAAGAGCCAACTTAATCCCAAGCCGTGAGAAAAATTATCTAGCTTCGTCTGCATCTAGCTCTCCACGATCAGCTGTAATCTTGCCTATACATCCATACCTGCAAAATATTTCTTCCAACAAGAATTTACATACTGTAGTGGTGGTCTTCATCCGCAAAGATTTGCCTTCAACATAGTTTGTAAGATCCTCTCTAGCCAAGACAAGATATCTCATCTGCGAAAGTCCCATTGGCAAAGTAACTAAGTCAACCACCCATTTATAATGCATACATAGCGGATAGGTCGAATGCAGCTCATCACGATGCTGCACTAAAGAGTAAAGCTGACAGTCTCTGCAAGTCTCTACAAAGTGGAAAACATCTTCATACATCCCTTTCCACCAGTATCTTTCTTTGATTTTCTCATAGGTAGCCCACACACCTCTATGTCCAGCCCAAGAACTCTCATGAAACTCTCGCATAATATTTATCTGCATCGCTACCTCACAAACTACCCTCAAGGGTAGGCCGCCTCTCTTCTTTGGGTGCTTCCAAAGAAAACCATCTTTCAAGAAATACCCATAAGCCTTTCTTCTAATTTTCTTGAATACATCATCTGTCCAATCAGCTCTTCGAGTCAATGAACTCAGATATTGACCAATTTGCAGCCACTCGTCAACATAGAGTTCTTCAGTAAAGGCTTCAATAGTAGATACATGACAATCATGAACAAGGACAGAAGCTGCAAACTCTGTCTCATCATCTTTTGCAAGCATTGACTCCTCATCCTCATATCTCGCTCTAGACAGCATGTCAGCAACTGGATTATCTTTTCTTGCTATGTGTCGAAATTCTGGATTCAATGATTTGATATAGGCAATCCACCGAAGCATCGCTATATCTGGAGTCGAACAGCTAGTAATCATGCCAAGAAAAGGCAAATAATCTATTTCCACAACAACTGAAGCACCAATAAAATACCCTTTATCACACTTCAGTGTAGTGACTACTCCCCATAACTCTCTTTTAATCTGCGGATATCTCCTCTGCCGCTCATTAAGAACTTTAGCTCCAAAGCAGATTGCATATCTATTTCCATCAGCATCATCCTGTCCCACTGCCCATCCTATGCCAATAGGGCTGGTATCAACTGTCAAGATGATTGGCTATCCACACTGATAATCTACCTTGCGAAGAGTAGGAGCTGACTGCACCAGCTTCTTGAGTTTACACATGGCTTTCGAATGCTTCTCATCCCAATGAAATTTCTGCCCCTTTCAAAGCAGCTGATAGAGAACATCTGCTATGTGAGCAAAATGAGGAATCCAAATCATGTAAAATACACAAGCTCCCACAAATCTCCACACCTTTGAAGTAGTCGAGCAATACTCTGCAATCTTGCTTATGGCATCCACCTTTGCAGGTGAAGGCTTCTTGCCATAATAACCAACCATGTTCCCAACTATAATAACTTCATTAACACCAAAGACATATTTCAGCCATGAAAGAGTCAAATTCACCTCCTCTAATCGTGTCAATATTTTCTCACAAGCAACCAAGTGTTCAGCCACAAACTGTCTACATCCTCGCAAATCAAGACTCTCATTCTTTTCTTCTTTTGCACAACCCTTAATAGGCACATCATCTAAGAAAGGCATGGTATACTGCGGAATATAGTCTCGTAGAACTCTATGCATAGCATTCATCATATGAGCAACTGAGTTGGTGGCACCTTGAGGCAAGGCACACATCCTCACAAGACCAATAGGTGTCCGCATAGTAGTAATATCCATGCTTTCCAAGGCAAGCTTAAACTCGTCATAACCAGAATACAAGTCACCTAGGGAATAGATGGCTCGTCCTGCAAAAGACTCGGCAAACTCATCCACAACTGGACCTGTTCCCACATTCTTGATTGTCACTCTATTCATGGGCTGCATATTCTGAATAAATCTCAAGGTACCATTCTTCTTTGGTACAGTAAACCACCTGTTAGAATAGGGCGCAGAAGAGGGTTCCAAAATTCCCATCTTAATCTTCTCATTCAGCAACTCTATCAGCTTTGGCAAGTGTACTCTAGGCACAAGTGTAGGACGTATATTCCATGGCACATGAGGGACAGTGAAGATGACCATAGGCGCAACCAATTCAAGACTAATGTAGCCAATTTCATGAGGAAAGAAAGCAAATGCCTTACCATGGCATCCAAGCATCTCTCTAAAGCATTCTTTTTCCACTGGAAGCAAGAAATCATCATTTCCAATCTTCAATTCTGCAAGAGTTTCAGCTGTAAATTTATGTCCAATATTTGCATGATCTCTCAACATAGGCTGCTTCATAGCTTTTTCTATCTGTTCATCACTGTCAGGAGGAAGTGGCCCTGCAATCGGTTTAACCTTCTTATCAATTGTTTTATACTTCGTGTCAACCTTGCATCAGTCAAGCACTCTTTTCTTTGCTGCAATTTCTGCAATTTTTCAGCAACTCTCAACTCTGTTGGCTGAAAGATTTCAGCCCTTTGCTCTATGAACTGCATGGGTGCAGCCTGAAACTCTGTATGCTGAAATTTCTCAGCATTAAACTCTGTTGGCTGAAAGGTTTCAGCCCTCTGCTCTGTGGACTGCCATGATGCAGCCTCATACTCTATATGCTGAATTTTTCCAGCATTTAACTGTGCTGGCTGAAAGGTTTCAGCCCTCTGCAACTCTGAAAGCTGATCAAGATCAACCATAGATTCGGTTTGCTGAGTTTTCTCAGCCTCTAACTCTGTTTTCAGCATGAAATCAAAAATTTCCTGAAACATATCCAAGGTTTGCACAGGTATGATCTTTGAATCCTTACATACATCAGTTTTCAGCATATTTCCCATCTCAGACAATGTATCTGCATAAGACATCCCTTCATACAGCCCATCCACATGCTCTTCTGCTTGCAAAATACCTGCAATCTTCAATTCTTTCTCCTTACGACCAATGTACTGCCTGGCAGCTCTAGAAAAATCTGAAATTTTCTGATAACTCACTGAACTATCTGAAGAAAAACCATAAAAATTAGTGGAGAAAGACTGGTTGCCAGGAGGCGAGATCTTCTCTTTTCTCCGCTTCTTACTACTAGCGTCTCGCAAGACAGTGGTACCTAATGAAAATCCAACTCCTTCGTAGGTAGTGGTGCCTCACGCAAGGAGTCCCTGTTTCTGGGATGATTTACTCCAACAGTCATAAACTGAACAGCTCGCATACCATCCTTACTGCGTATGCGTGCATAGGCTGAGCCGTCATCCATCACTTTTGTCTCCATTCTTGCTTCTGTAATGAAAGGCTGTCCAAGAATAATCACATAAGAGCAAGAATCCTGAACAAAGCAATGATAATCCTCTTCAACATTACCAATAGAAATTTTGATGCTCGAACAAGCAGCATACATATCACCAGAAGTATATTATTGGCTGCTCTCATGCGCCAGCCATGCTCTGCATCCATAGGCCACTTGCCGCTCTCATAAACACCTCGAGCAATAAGATTAATCTTGGAACCATGATCGACTAAAGCGACCAAAGGAATCTGTTTCTCTCCAATCCTTACCACCGTCTCAGTGGTTGCTCTAGCCCAATGACTACGTGAAAAATGGCTGCAAGGAATGAGGATAGGGGTATCATCATCTTCATATTGCATAGGCTGAACTATTTTCTCCAACTGCGGATTGACAGAAGCATTCTCAACCATCATTGCATCATCATGCTCTTCCCCAAGAGCTCCATGCCATAACCCCTGTAAAGCAGGCCCTTCCATTGCATGTCGTTTCCTCCGCAAAAGATCCTGCATCTGATCCTGTATTTCTCTTCTAGCAATCCCAAGAGCTTCACCAACAGTAAAAGTGACTTCACTATTCAAAATTGTTTCATGAAAAATCTTACTCATATCCGTCTGCATATCAAGGTCTTACAAGAGCTTGAATCCTGGCTTCTTTCTTGGTTGTCTCTTTTCTTTCATCTGCTTGTCCTCCATAGGTTGTTCAGGACCTGATTGAGCTGGAAAACTCGTCATAGGTGGAGCTGTAACAGGTGGTGAAACAAAGTCACCCCCTCTAGTCTTTTTGGAGGTGTTGAGACCCTCCTCATCTCTTCTTCTCTTTTCCTCAACCATGGCATCTAAACCCTGTGTTTTCACCATATAAGCAAAAATAGAATACCTCTCAACAGGAGAATCCCATCCCGTCTCTCCTCAGATGCTGGAGCCCACACAAATCATAGTGGATGTGTGTACTTTCTCTCTTCTTGCTATCTCCAAGGCAGAGGACCATAAAGCAGAGTCTCCTTTTGATTTCTGCTCAAGCTGGACTCCATAAGCTGAAGCATCTCCTCTAACACTCACATAAGTTGATCGCGTAGCCATATCATCAACGAGCTTCTTCATGCCTCCCTTACCAAAGTTCATGTCAAGAGGAGCACCAATCTCTGTCAACCATATCTTCCCATCTTGTCCCCAAAACACTACGTTCTTCTTATGCGCTTCCTGAAAAGCATCACAATCTCTGCAGTGTTGGTGCTCTGTACTATCGCACCAAATACATCATCTCCCTTTTCTTTGGCCAGCTGGAAAAGCAGTCGCTGGAGCAGGTGTTACAGCAGATACTGACATAAGTTGCTCTTTTAACTTCCCAACTTCAATTTTGACTGCCTCTATCGTCAAATCTGCCAAGCCTTTAATAACATCATCTATGGATAAGGGCACTGGAGCAGCAGGGAATGGTGGATTTACAATAGGAGGAGTAGGCTTAGGCATAGAACTTGCAGCAGGGGTAGAAGTAGAGGTCTCCAAGGATTTTTCAGAAGCAGATCCTGTATTATGATGCAATCGTACCCTCCTGCGGTGCTTCTTAACAAGCGCATTCACAACATCAATGATATGTCTCCATTCAGTCTTTAAACCTGAATCGGTAGCTTGATCTTCCAAAAGATCATCCAACTTTTCCTGTAAATCAGCATTAGCATCTTGTAAAAATAATTCCACTTTCTGCATCTCCAAAGCTTGCTGCTCAGTTCCATCCAACTGATCATAGCGACTCTCAAACTCTCGTAGAAGGGCGGTACTGAAAGTCCTTTATTAGGCATAGAAACCCATGCTAAGAAATTCCTGCAGTTCATAAGACCTATATCCTCCAGGAAATATTCATCTTTTAATGCCTTCTTAAACTTTGTCCAACCAGCATGTGTTCCTTGAATTTCTGAAATTCAGACTTCAAGCGAGCAAACCATGATCCGCAAGAAGTAGCAGCTCCAAACATCTTGAGAAACCCCAAAAAATTCACCTTTTCTTCATACAAATGCAGGTAAGTTGAAACTTGTTGGCCGTTGAACTGCTTCAGACAGCTTTCAAGGCATCCATGGCATCACTATCACACTTCACATGAGCTTGCTGTTGCATATAGGATGTAAATATCTGAAACATATGCTTCATGACATTGTCATCTGTCATCTCTTCTTGCGACTCTCCCATCTTGCTGAAAATTGACGAAGCGCTTTCACGTCAGGTTCACCAGAAATGTCGTAAAGTCCATGCAAGAGCTATAGAACACGGGGTTCAAGGTACAGCAAGGAATGAGGTTAACAAGAAGATCTCAATAACTCAATATTTGATGCCAAATATCACTATATTGCTTGTCAAGTACATTACAAAAGAAGAGTAAAAAAAAATGACAAAGCATGACAATCTGTCCACTGCTTTACAATAAGCGTATGAGCTTGGTTTTTAGGGCACCAAATAATTCAACCAGATTCAGGACTTAGTCATAAACAACTTGTTCAAACTCCAGGTCCAACGGATAAAGCATCTGATAAGTGCATGCATAGGCTCCAGACATGTATGCTGCTCAGGTCAGCAATGGAAACCTATTGCAGAGAGATGCAGTCCATAATGGCATATAGGGCACACTCTTGCATCCACTGCATCAAAACTTGTATCCATATTTCTTGTTTGTATGGTATTCGCTATCCTGAAACATCTAACATGTTCCAAATCCACTCGATTCTTTAAGACTTTCAACACAATCCCATACTGAGCAAGGAGCTCTTGCCACACATTATCAACTGCATCATTCCTGTCTTGTAGACCATGGCATGCACTCCTTAGAGCTTGCTTCACATCCCCTAATAGAAGCTTATCATGTGAAATAGAGCTTTTATGTCTCTATTCTTTGTACAGCTTTTTCATTCATTTTATGTTGCATGTATTCTTTTCTCGGTCCATCCCTTGAAAAGGCTACAGAGAGTTCTGTTAAAATGCCCCTTTCAGCATGTGC
This sequence comes from Lygodium microphyllum, assembly GCF_053477565.2. NCBI lineage: Eukaryota > Viridiplantae > Streptophyta > Polypodiopsida > Schizaeales > Lygodiaceae > Lygodium > Lygodium microphyllum. The sequence goes on from NC_141146.1 coordinate 119,827,511, forward strand.
AAGAATCTCTTCCTCATAAATATAATCTTGTTTCCTTGAACGGCAACAAAAAAAAACAGAAGTGCAAGTCCGAGCTCTTTTCCAGATGCTTGAAGTGCATCTCTTTCCTGTAGAAAGCCCCTGAAAGGTGCCAAACCAATCCCTAGACCAACCGTTATTATGGGTGCTAATGGATCCTCTGGTAGCCTAAAATTTGACTGTCTTACAAAGATTGGTGACCAGCTACATTTATCATCTGTTTCACATGTGGCTGGAATAGCATTCTTCATCCATGTGGAGCATACATCTTTATGCAATCGACCAGTGGGACTCCTACCATAAACCAGTGCACAGGTAACATGTATCCACTTAGGAGAGGACTTTGGAGATGAAGAAATTGAGTAATAGCGACGCTGGAGACAAGGTGCAATGGCAACAAAGACGAGGTGCAATGGTAGCAAAGAAATTGACGCTGATAGAGAGACCTCCCCGTTCAGTTTGTCGACATCAACAATCCACTCATAAGTGGTGTGGCATAGCATGTCACTATGAACAAGTGCACCATCTCTATTGCCTGAGTCGATGCTGTAGACGAGAAAGAGATGCCAGATTTCGCCACAATTCAGGATCGAGAGGTCCTGTCAAGGGCTGATAGCTGTATTGTCCTACCTGTTGTTGAAATCTCAGCAAATCTCGTGTATGCATAGGGAGGACGAAGACATTTTTGGCGGTTGATGATGCAGGAAGAAGGAGAAATGTATGAAGACATTGATATTTAGTTTGATCAATCAGACCATTGAACATTGGAAAAGAGAAGCTGACAGAATCATTCGACGCCTCCTCAAATCAAGAGACAGGCGTTGCAACTGCATGTGGTATGAAAAATTGCAAGAGCCAAAGATAGGCTATGGTGATCCGGGGAAATAGGGTGTATTAGAGAATAGAGAATGTCGACTCTACGCATCAGTAAATTTTCAAAATTTTCCATGTCAGACAATCAGACCCCCCCGAATCTCAACATAGCATCGGTAAGGCTATTTTGAGAATGCAAAGCTTTTTATCTTTCCCTCCAACGTTCGAAAACAGGAAGCCTAACCCACCTCTTCCACTTGTTCTAGACACTTGTCTCTTATCTCCCCTAAGATTGTTTTGACAGAGAGAACAGAACCAATCTCCCTCCGGTATGCAGGATAGACCAGCACATTCTATGTGATATGCTCCTAGGCATCCATCACAAAGAACAAGATCTCCCCCATCACCGCATTCTGCACAAATATCATCATTATCATTGGGCTTATACCAGCAGCTCTATCCTGTCTCTTCACTGAAAGAGCTACTACAACCTCATGTAATGACTACCCATCTGATAGAAATATACTCAAATACGGATTTCGTCGAGAACCCCAACCAGCATGAGCTTCAAATGATGAACAGCTAATCACTTCATTGCAGCATCCACAGTGAATTCCTGAGCCTTCCTTCGATTCCACGATATCCTGCACTTTTCTTGGAATTCATCATTGTAATTGACAACATAATATTACTCTTTGGCATCAATTTTTCATATTTTTCTGACACACCCACAACATGCATACAAACTGAAACACACACAAACACAAACACACAAGTGGAGTATGTACATTGGATGCGGGTACTGAAAAGAACGGAAAGATAATGCATCAATCACACACAATGAAACACACGCGAAAAGATAACACAGATGCACAACAAAAATGGAGGTGTTTATGGCTCGGATACGTAGCAGCACGACAAGGATCACTCCAATGGAATGAAAGAGCAGTCACTCGTCCCATTACTAACACCACTCGAGGAAATAATAATGAAAACCCATAGCTTATACCTGGTTTAAGAATCGACAAAGGAATGGTGCAGAGGGAGTATGCCAGGGTGCACAATTGATGGTGCATTAGTGCAACCTGCCCATTTGGCATAGGTGCAAATAGGAAGGCCAGGGAGCCTTGCAGTGCAATGTACAGAACAGAGTGACATGTCTTGTGCTAATGGTAGAAACCCCATCCCGTGTGTGCATAGGAAAATGATAACGTACGTGACTTCAATGGTCGTAACGTCCCGCAATCCTCACCTCTTGATAATTGATTGAAGAAATATCAATCACACTCAGCCCACCCTGTGTCTCGCGCTCTATTGATAGATACAAAGGGAAACCCATTCTTGAAACCGATTGATGTAATCCTCACTATCACTTGTGTAGAGGTTGTATGCCTTGTGCGCAATTGATGGTGCAACTGTGCATCCCGCCCTGTGTTGGCATATAGTGCAAGAAGGAAGGCCAGGGAGCCTTATGGTGTAGTGCACAGGAACAGATCGTGCATTGTGCATTGAGAGGTCCATCCCATGCATGCAACACTCCGTTCACACATCACACCTCGCATTTGATTTAAAGGAAAAGACTGGTCACTCACCCCACCCTCTCTCTCATGCTCTGATAAGTACAGAGAGCATCCCATACTCATGTCCCCATCCTGTCGGGAAAAAAACTTGCATTATTCAAGGGGTTGGTGATGAAGATCATGTCGGCTGTTGTTGTCCTCAGGATCTTGAGGAGGAGGCGTACCCAGGGAGGTAGCCAACAAGTCTCGTAGTTCAATGATTTGTAAAAAGAGTCGTCTATTAAGAAGGGCAGACAGACTGATATTGCAGAGATAGCGCACCAAGGGAGGTGGCTTCAAATTACTTTCTGAAGAGGTTCTGCTGGTGATGAGTCATCTATCCTGAACTACGGGGTGTTACCACCTTTTCCACAGTCAGCTACTCGCCTAAGGGTGTTTCCACCTTTTCTTGGAACGAGGCCTGTTATGATAGGGAATTTCTTCCTTTTCTCCCATAACAGTTTTGTTTATTTTTTCTTTTCTTTTCTTTTTCTTTTAAAAAAAATTAAAAGAAAGAGAATGGTAAAAATACCATGTGTCAGGACCAACCTCGCCACCGTTTGTTGGATCAGACGAGAAGAGAACAAGGTCGGATTGAAATGTTTCTGTGACGAGGGGTTAGCAGAACGAGACCGCCTCATGAGGAAAATCATAAGGGCTATCGGAAGCACGACGAGAAGGACAGTGCATCGCCCAAAAGGGAAAGGGTAGATTGATTATGATTGTCAAGAGCCCCAGGGAGAAAAGTACATCTTCAGGCAATAGCCATTGATGAGGAAAGAATCATCAGAGGCATCAACGGTCTACACTTGAATAGAGCTGTTAGGATTGACAGCAAGTACCTTATACGAGCCCATCCACCATTGTTGAAGCTTGCTAGGAAACTTGCCAAATCTCGAATCATAGGCTAGGACAAGATCACCTTCTTTGAACTCCTTATGCTTGATGAAACTGTCATGATAGGCCTTGCGTTGCGCTTGAGTGGTTTCCATGCACTATAGAGCCATCCGCCATATCTCATCCAAGCATTCAAAGTGCAGGAGACGGTGTTGTAGTGACTCATTATCTCCCAAGCATTTTTTAACTGCCACTAGCAAAGAGGGCAATTTCAGCTCAACAGGGAAGACGACTTCTGTGCCATACACTAGCTGGAAAGGGGTCTGTCCTATAGCTACCTTATGGGAGGTTTTGTATGCCCAGATGGCCTTGGTAAGTCGATCATCCCAGTCATGACGATGTGCAGTAATCGTTCTTGTCAGAATCAAGCAAAGGATGTGATTGGTGACTTCAACTTGGCCATTGGCTCTGGGGTAGTAGGGAGTGGACTTGCGATGGCGGATCTTATACAGCTTTGTCAGCTCCTCCATGATTTTGTTAAGGAAATGAGTGCCTCGGTCACTTACCAGCTCGAGGGGGCTGCCAAAACGAGTGATAATATTCTCCTACATGAACAGGGCTACAGTGTAACCATCATCCCGCTTCAGAGCTTTAGCTTCACACCACTTTGTGACATAATCCGTACATACTAGGATATATCTATTCTGCTTGCATCTGGTGGGTGGATCAATGGGACCCACAAAATCAATCCCCCACTTCTCGAGCAGCCTTAGGGAAAGAATGGGTTGCAGTGGCATGGCACTTGTTTTGGTGGGTTTGGTGGGTTTCCCCATTCACTGACAAGCATCACATCTTTTGCGGTAATCATATGCATCCTTGTGGAGGGTCGGCCACCAGTATCCTACTAACAGAGCCTTCCTAGCTGTCGCTTCTCCTGCAAAGTGTCCACGACATGGTTGGTCATGGCATGCTTTCAATACTAAGCCAATTTCATCCCCTTCAACACATCTTCGCAGCAGTTCATCTTTGCCTCGCTTGTACAATACACTGCCTAACAAAGTGTAGGGGGTTGATTCTAACAGAAGCTTCTTCTTCTCACGTCTTGAGATGCCAGGAGGATACTGTTGAGTTGCTAGGAGATTGGCTATGTCTGCATACCAGGGAGTAATTGTTTCAACTAGAAACAAGGAAGCATCAGGAAGGCCTGAATCATCCTGTTCCTCTTCTTTTATTTGAGGGATCCATGATAGATGATCGGCTAGGACATGGGAACGGCCATGCTTAGTGACTACTTCGAAGTCAAACTCCTGGAATAGTAGCAACCATCTCATCAGTCGTCCTTTAACATCTGCTTTGCTCATAAGGAAGGATAGGGCTTCATGATCCACATAGAACTTGAAATGTGTTGACAGTAAATAGTGTCGAAACTTCTCTAGTGCAAACACCATTGCTAAGCATTCAAGCTCTGTCACTGTGTCATTCTGTTCCCTATTAGTGACCTTTCAACTTGCATAATAATTTGGTTTATCTAATTTAGAGGGGCCTTTTTGACATAGGATAGCACCTAGCCCTTCAACTGATGCATCTGTGTGTATATAGAACTCCTTCGTCCAATTAGGAGGCTATAAAATAGGTGCTTGGATCATGCACTGTTTTAGGGTATTAAAGGCCTCTTCATAGTCATCAGTCCAAAGGAAATCAACTTCTTTCCTTAGGAGCTTGTGCAGAGGGGCTGCCTTGGTTGAAAAATGTGTAATAAATCCTTTGTAGTAGCCAACATGTCCAAGAAATCCTCTTAATTGCTTGAGGTTTATTAGTGCTGTTAAGGTGGCAATATTTTCAATCTTTGTCATGTCTGTTGCAATCTCTTGTGCCGAGACAGTTTGGTCTAGAAGAACTCCTGAGGAGACGCCAAAGACACATTTGTCGAGGTTGAGAGAAATCCCATACTCTCGGCATCTATCAAAACATTGCTCTAGGTGTTCCTAGTGCTCACGGATCAAGCTATAGACACAAAAGTCATCAAGATACACCTCCATGAAATCATGCAGATGATTCTGGAAGGCAGCCATCATTACTTGTTGAAGGTGGTAGGAGCATTACAGAGCCCAAATGGCATCACTCTATAGGCATAGGTCCCCCATTTTGTGGTAAAGGTTATTTTGGATTGGTCCTCTTCTGTGATTTGAACTTGGTTATATCCGTTGAGTCCATCCAAGAGGGAATACAACTCATGTCCTGCCACTGTGTCCAATAGTTGGTTTATAAAAGGGATAGAGAAATGATCCTTCTTCGTCTTCGAATTGAGCTTTCAAAAGTTGACACATATTCGAAGTTTCCTATTCTTTTTGGGTACCACGACAATGGGCGAAACCCATTCACTGTTAGCCATAGGATAAATGAACTCTACTTCAATAAGTTTCAATAATTCAGCCTTTACAAGAGCAAACTAATTAGGATTCATACGCCTTTGTCTTTGCCTTATAGGTTTGGCATCAGGATCTAGGTCAATATGATGTTGACATACTGTGGGATCAATCCCCTTTAGATCTTTATATGACATACTGTGGGATCAATCCTCTTTAGACATACTGTTGGATCAATCCCATTTAGTAAATCTTGTAGGACCACTAGTTCTTCTTCTGGAAGATTGAGACCCACTTTTAGGTGACGTTCAGTACAGTCATTATCCAAGAATGTTACTTGTCTTTCACCTTCCACTTCACGGATAAATGTCCCATGGATTTCTTCTGGATAGAGGTCTGACTCTTTCAAGAGAGTAGTATCCTTGTGTGATGTTCCGCTAGAACCAGTGTCCTCCTTTTGAACAGATGACTCGTTTGTCTGTTGAGGTTGTCGGAAGGGTACCAGAGCTTTGTCTGCTTCTATTTGAGTGGTGATTTCCTCAGGACTTAGGTATTCATCTTCGGAGGATGCATCCAGGAATGTCACATAGCATGGACCTTCTAAAGGCCGTGGCTCTGAGGGCTTTGTCTTCTGTTGACAGGGGGCATCATCATCATCTTTTCTCTGGACTGAACGGTTAGGGTGATAGAAGCCACTGGTGAACTTAATTTTTATGCTTCTAATACATTGCTTATATAGATTTTGCATACTTTGTGGTCCATTGGTCAATCCAAATGGAACCATGGTCATTCCATCCAGCACCCTGAGATGTTCGGCCTCTGAGGTCTCTATAGGGACATCAACAAGATCATACATTATCAGAGGAAATTCTTCATGTGTACTTTCATAACTTGCTTCATTTTCTTCCTCATCATTTTCATCCTCTTCCTCTGGGGACATCTGTAGAAGCTCTGTAGGGGAAGAACAGATCTTTTGCCTCTACATCTGCTTTTGCCTCTATCATAGTTTCTGACTCTGCTTCTGCCTCTGGCTCTGTGTCTGTGTCTGTTACCGTCTTTATGACTGTCTCTGTATTCTCTCTGTCTCTGTTCTACCTCTGCTCTGTATTTGTACTGTTATCTGCTCTGTAACTGTACTTTCTCTATATTGTCTTTGCTCTGCCTCTGCGACTCTCATGTAATAGAGAGAATAATACATCCATGCTTCTATTTCACTGTTAGATGTGATTTTAGAAGTTAATTCTAGTTGAGACAAGCAGTTGGCTTACAGTGCCCACTGTTAGGGAATGTGCCTCTGTTTTCTTAGGAAAGATCTACTTAACAGCCTCTTCATCTCCTAATGTACCATCTGTTACCTCGTTGGAGGAGTCAGTTATGACTTCGATGGATGTGGATCCATTGCCTTTTTGCGATCCATACAGCTTTAACACCGCTTTGTTGGGTCCTTTGCCTAGCTAGGGTTAGGGTTCCTTTGAACCAGTCCGTCCTGGCTCTTGCTTCAAAAAGCCAAGGTCTTTCCAACAGCAAAGGGTATGAGGTCCAATAAAAATTTGGTTTGACCACCAGATATATCAGCCAATAGTCTCTTCCTGCAAGGGTTGTTTTTATGTATGGGAGGATGCCCAACAGTTTGACTCTGCTTTGGTCTGCCAATTTGATAAGCCACTATGTAGGTTGAATTTCTTGCAACCCTAGTCCTTCATTGTCACATCCATCATTATGTTTACTAATGAGCCTCCATCAATCAATGCATATGAAATGAAGCATCCTTCTATCCATACACTAATCTCTGGGGTTCCAGGATCTAGAAAGGCATTAGCCACATTTGAAATGAAGCATCCTTCTATCCATACACTAATCTCTGGGTTTCCAGGATCTAGGAAGGCATTAGCTACATCTGAAATTAAGCATCCTTCTATCATACACTAATCTCTGGGGTTCCAGGATCTAGGAAGGCATTAGCCATATCTACTTCCTTTACAGGCTCTGGGGCTTTATTGGTCTTGGTCGCTGTTGAAGGAGAGATCCTTAATCCACATCTTCTTGTCAAGATGCTTTTGAATTTCTTTCAGCAACAAGCTGGGAGACAACATCAGCAACTATCGAAATGTTAGGTTTGGTTTAAAAGTGTCTAGGTCTTTGACCAAGTCATAATTTTTTATAGGATCCATAGGCTTCTCTAGCTGGCTAGGAAATGGAGCTATACCCATTTTCATCTTTCCTTTTTCTTCTAATAATTGCAGCATCGGCACTTCCTCTCTTTTTGGAAGTGCTTCTGTATCATCTATCTCCTGGACCTTTGGTCCTGTTCTTGGGATTGTCTCTGTAACTCTCGCTGGCACTACAATGCTCTGTACTACACTGTTCTGTTCTGTACTACTTTGTCCCTCTGTGGGTAGGTTGAACTTCATAGTCTTGGCAGGAGAGTTATTTTTGTTATGAACAACTGGTTCCTTCTTCTTGGTGGGCGTAACAGCGGCAACTTCCAACTCTACCAAATTGGAGGCAAGCTCTTGTACCTTCTGTTGGCTATCAGTGGCATTGGCCTTTACAAGGGCTGGACTTGGACAGTCCTTTGCAATGTGGCCTTGTCCTTTGCATCGGCTACATAAGGGCTTGTAATCCAGAGATCGTCTAGGATTTGGATAATTTGGGGAGATATGTCCCTTTTCTCCATACCTATAACATTTCACTTCCGATCTCAGACAGTCGTCCTCTGTAACTTTGAGAGGAAAACCTCCTTGGACTGAAATTAGGACCAAACTCCCTAGGCTTTGGTCCAATATCCTGTGTTGTCATTTTAGATTCTAGCAAGTTGAATCTTGCATTTTCATCCTTCTGTCTTCATTCATGCATCTCTTTTAGATAGCAAATATCCTCTGTATGGTTCTTCCACAAACAGTAGGAATAGAAGGCTTCGGGAATGGTTGGTTTTTGGGTACATTCAGTGGTTAAATGTCCCGCTTGATGACACTTTTTGCACCATGTATTAGAGTGCATCACATCTCTTCCAACTCCCACAGGAGTGGATATATTGGCGGTATTCATCTTCAGCGTCTGCAACTGCTCTGTAATCACATCTAGAAGCTCTTTCTTGATACTTGCAATTGATTTGGATAAGTAGTCCTTCAAATTTTCACCTCCTGAAGTACTTGTAGCGGGATTTTGGAAAGCTTTTGTAATTACTGCATACAGTGGTTGGGTCAATCTAGAAGGTCCTCTGTTCTGGCTCTGATTCAGAGCTCCTGTTGAGACTTGGGATTGTTGATTCCAGTTGGTAGGATTCCACTGTTGTTGAGTAGCCATCGGAGGAACTATTTGAGGCCACTATTGCTGTGGTTGAACCATCATTTGAGGTACTGTTGTCTGCAGTGACCACAGTGGATTAGCTGCATTATACAGCGGCACTGTTTGCATCTAGGGATAGGGGTAGGGAATTGTCCTTGGGACTGCATTTGGTGGGTATACCATTCCAGTCATGGGAGGAGGTAAGACTCCTCTTCCTGGAGTCATTGATAGCCTAGCTTCAACTTCGTCATACAATCTTGCACCTTCCACTGCAGCTGTAGATTGACTGGTCTTCTCAATTCTACGAACTTGCAAACTTCTGGTTGTAGGCCTCTGAGGAACACTCCTTTTTGGATTCCTTCGTCAAAATGATGGTTAGTCCATCTCTTCAGGTTGGATTCCATTGGAAAAACATAAGCTTCTACTCTTTCTCCAGAGGACAGACTTAGGTTCATGAACTCCTCTCGCATCCGCTCTTCGAAACCTTCACATCTGAACTTAGTGAGGAAGGCCAACTTCAGGTCGTCCCATGTGGCAAAAGTTCCTGCTGCTTGTCTCTCATACCACTGAAACGCCATGCTCTTGAAAGTGGCGGGGAATATTTCTAACCAATGCTTAGGGTTTTTGGCATTGTTAGCCACACATGCTACCATGAACTCTGCTACATGAAGATCACGGTCTTCATTGTACTCTCCCTTAAAAACCGGCAATGGGACTACATTTGCTATCCTGTCATCAATATTTCTAGGATGAATCTGACTAGGAAGGGGACCTTGAGTTGCCATATGGACTTCTGTAAAAGAGTGCTTTTAGGGTGTCAAAGGAGGCTTCTACTGCAAGCTCGTTCTCAGCTTTGATTTTTGCCTCATCTCTTCTCACGTACCTCTGGACTCGTTCTAACACTTGCCTCTTTATTACGTCATTCATCTGGGGGTTGGCTCCAACCAGTTGGTTTGGACTCAACAGGATACTATCAGAGAGGGCTTCAATCTCTGCGAGATTCTTTGGCCAACATCTCTTCTACTTCCTTCTTTTCAACATCTCTGAATTCGGCTTTCAAACCACTACTGAGGGGAAGATATTACATTCTGAAAGTATCAAAACTCATTCTTCTTAGGATAGTTGTCATTATAATAATGCTAGCTTCTGAGGGTTTCAACAGTGTATATTGTGAAAAACACTATGTCTGCCAGCTTCCAGTGGGTTGCTAATTGGACCAACAGAAGATTGTTAGTGCACCAAGCATCCCACGTATCTTGCTGTTGAGTATCCACTAACAAGTTCCAACTCTTTTCCTTCTTGTCTTCGTGAACCTCCATAGACCATGACTCCTAAAGCTTCTTCACAATCTCCCATTTGATGATGTCTGGAAACTTCTCAATGAATGCCAAATCTTCCATGGATGGTCATTCTCTCTGTTTCTAATCTTTAGTTTGTTTCCAAACAGTTTGCCACCAAGATGCAAGTTTCTGCTGTTTTAACAGGAAGAGGAAACAGTCCACCAAATAGAGCATGCATCATGATGGTGATATGTTTCTGCCATTGTGGGATAAACTTCTTGTGGAAAGTGGCTTTGATGATAAGAATCTCCAACTCTTCAATGGAAGAAGGAACTTTGCAAACATCCATTGAATTCTCCTCTTCTTGGCAATGCCATTTCCTTCATTTTCAGCCTCTTCTGATGCTTGTTGATGGCAAGTTTCCCCAGCTGTGCACCAAAAACATGGAGCCCCAAGAGGAACACCAAGGAAAAGAAAATTCTATTGCAAGAAAATCTATATTGTAACATCAACAAGCTTTCATTTTATTCTTTTGATCATCAAAACAAAGAAAACAACAATTCTTCATGCAACATCATAGTAGATTTCTCCCACGGATTTGATAGAATCAACCATAATCTTCAACATCTTCGTAGAATCCACCACTATAACAAAGAAAATAAAATAATACACCATCTTTTAATGGAAATAAATGACATATTATTCATCTTCAATGTCTTCATAGTTCTCTCTCTCAATCTCTCATACACAGTTACACTGTTTTGATAGAATTGACTATCTCTGTCTCTCTCTCTCTCTCTCTCTATCAATAGTACATCATCTCTTCACTACAATACTCTCATAATAACTCTCAATAATCCCTCTTAGGTAATGGATGCACCTCCCAAGAGGTATGTCTGATATGAAGAGTCACCAGAGCCATTATAGTGTCTTTTCACAGGTCACTACTATCATTGTCACTTGGTCTTCTCTTCAGTCTTCAGCATTTGCTTCTTCCACTTGTTTTAGCTCTTTTGAACTTAGATTCATCCTTTCCAAAGGTTAGAAAACTTTCCCAAAGTCACACATACATTCTACAGAACACTTACAAAAGGTCTACAGAACAGTTACAGTACAGTACCAAAGCAGCTATAGTACATTTACAGTATAGAGACAGAACATAGACAGAGGCTCTACAGAAGGTCTATAGAACCAATCAGAACCTCAACAGAACATCATAGAGATTCATATCTCCATTGAGAATCATCATGAACTTCCAAAGCATAATCAATATCATCCAAAACACTCTCAAATACTTCCATTAACAACCATACATCACTCTAAATCCATCAAAAATCAATCATTCAGACCTTAAAAACAACAAAAATCAGTCAAAAATTCAGTCTTTTTCCACTCTCAAGAGTGAATGTTTGGTGAGGTTAAAGCATGAGGTCGAGCCTCAGTTTGGCCTTGTCCTTTGTGTTATAGTACGTGTTTATTATTTTTTACATACAAAAATGATACAAAACAACCATTTACACCTATGCAAGCAACGCAGCAACACTTAAACGGTGAGGAGGGGATGGAGTTTGTGCGACAATCTAATTGCTGAAAAGATACAAAATCTGATTTTCCTATTTGTGCATAGCATTTAGGGATCATTCCATAATTAAATATAGACGACTAGTAGCACAAAAGTTCCGGTGCTAGTCCCTAAAGCAGTGCAACACGTAACGCTTAGCTAAAATTCATGAAAGGGCTATTTTCCACACCTCACATGGCTAGTTTTTTAATCATAAAATGGTTGTGCATAATCCTCATACACCTTGCATCAAGCATGTCACATGGCATCTCCTAGAATGGATTGCAATTGATTGATAAACCTTGATCAACGCTGAGAGGGCATGAAACCTAAGTTTTAGGTTAGACTGACGCTTCCATTGGGGAAAGTTTTGTGAGGCAAATCAAAATCTCTTGGAATGCTGAATTACTAAAGAGTGCAGTTTGTGCGAATGTTATATGTGTTAGCGACGCATCTTGGGGCTAATCCCCAAGGTGTAGGAGAGTCGCAGTGGAGCCACGGCAATCAGCCGAGAGGTGCTTCCCTATGTGTGTATTACAAGGCATTATGCCTATATGTTATGGGATCTCCCTCTGAGGAGAAGGGAAGGTGAACGTTGGACTACATATTGGATATTAACACAAAATTGTCATAAGCATTTAGTGCAAAGTGAGTTTTAGATGCTCTTGGCCCGCAAGGCCGTGTGGTAGGGTCTCGAGGAGGGGGAGGGGGGTCACTCATGAATATATGTATATATAACGTGAGTTCAAAGTAAGGGGTTTTTAAAATACCAAATTTATACATTTTTTATATACAAAAGGGTATCATATAAAAGGGCTACTTATAGATTGAATAGAAAAGGGTTGTGTTTTATTCAAGAAAAAATCACAAATTAGGATATTTATAAATAGGCCATGAACTCACGTTATATAGAGAATATATATATAGTGAACCCCCCGAGGGTAGGATTGTCTGTGTTGAGATATCAAGCTCCACTCGTGATATGCCAGGGCGACCGTTGTGCATTTATGTCACCGACTTGTTAGTTGCAGATGCAGTTGGTACACCGCCCATGAATAATAGCTAGATGACAACTATCCTTATCTACTCTAGTTCATGGTTCAGTTTTAGTATGCCACCTTAGTTAGTTGAGTTTGGTTTTGAGACCCATATATAGGGTTCTTCTATTTCTTTGTATGAGAGTTCTTTTTGGCTTACACAACTAAGAAGAGAAAAACTGTTTTCAGCCTCCACCTTTGTGTGTATTCTCCCATTGTGCAAGCGAGAAAGCTACAAGTGAGACTCCTTCCTTCTCTCCCACAATCTTGACATGGTATTAGAGCCTTGTTTGTGGTAAGAAGCTCAAGAAAGCAAACCAAGTTCGCGGTGTTCTAGTAAGAGGACCAGTGTTGCTTTCATTTTTCTGTTTTGGGAGCAAGTCTCTGTAGGTAGCACAGCTAGAAAGTGCAAGAGTGCATTGTCTCAGATTGAGATGTCCTTCGCGGTGTAGCAAGAGGGTAGTATATGATGCGGGTAAGGGCTTTAGCCCATGGTTGCCCTGTTTTTTTGATTCGAGGCCATTTCATGGACTGTTTCGAAGGCGGAAGTTTTTCACACGCACTCAAGAAAAGGCCCAGCTTTTTGCTGTGCGACCACTGTTCTACAGGTCAGTGAAAAGTTACCATAGAAATTGTATCATATGCATGTGCGCAGAGACATTGGGAGCTACAAAATCATCCTTGTTATGCAAATCATCACTAGGAAGTGACTGTGTGGTCAAATACCACTTTCGTCAGTTTTGAAAATTTTCCCTTGTGAGGCTGAAGCTGTGTTTTTTGCAGTGATAGAATTTTTTGCAGTGTTCTGGAATGGCGTCTGATTCTCTTTCACAGATTGTCACTGAAAAGCTTGACAAGAACAACTTCCAAGCATGGAAGTTTAGAATGACGAATCTCCTTATGGGAAAAGGATATTGGAAATTCGTTGCAGGAAACGAAGAAGAACCTGTTCTTCCTGATGTTCCCAATCAACAACAAATATAGGCATTTAAAGGATGGGATGAGAGAGCCAAAAAATTTATGTACTGGCTGTCTATCAGTATTTTAGACTCTATGATTGTGCATATTCAGGATGCAAGTACACCAAAGGAGGCATGGGATACTTTGTCAAAAATGTATAGCACAAATACGCAAGCCAGGAAAATGCAGCTCAAGCAAGAGTTGCACAATGTGCAAAGAGAAAGTATGAGAATCAATGAATACCACATGAAGGTGAAGAAGATTACAGATGCACTTGCTTCCATTGGGTCGCCAGTGGAAGATGATGATTTAGTTTTGTGACCTTGAATGGTCTAGGAAAGGATTATGCACCGTTCCGAACATCCATTTCCGTCTGTAAAAGATTTCCTGATTTTGAGGAGTTGATTGCTCTTCTAATTTCTGAGGAGCAGAGAAATGGTGGTGCATCTTCTTCAGGAGGAACTTCAAAGGAAACTGTCTTCTACTCAAATGCTGGAAGAGGTAGAGGCAAAGGTAGAGGAGGCCGATCTGGAGGCCGTGGTAGAAATCAGAATACGCAGCAAACTCAAGAAAACCAGTCCTATGGAAGAGGACGTGGTAACTCTAGAGGCAGGAGGAGCCAAAGAGGTCATGGTGGATGGCAAAGAGGCCAAAATGCAAACAATAATGTTGAATGCTACTACTGTGGTAAAATGGCTCATATGGCTAAAGACTACTATAAAAAGCAGAATGACATCATGAATGGAAAATTGCAACAAGGGAATTATGCATCTTCTAGTAGACAGGGTGATGACAGAAATGAGCATTTGTTTATGGTGCAGCACATGAACAATTCTATGACAAGTGCAGAAGAAAGCAACGAAGTGTGGTATGTTGACTTAGGTGCGTCAAAACACATGACAGGTCATGCAGAATGGATGCAAGATGCAAGGAAAATGGAAAAACTAGGATTTGTGGAGACTAGTGATGATACTGCACATCCTATTGTGCAGATTGGAAAATTTCCTTTGTCTATGCAAGATGGGAAAAAGAAATACCTATCAGATGTATTTCATGTCCCGAATATCACCAAGAACCTGGTTTCTGTTGGTCAAATGGTTGAGCAAGGCTTGCAGGTCAAATTTAATCCTCATGGATGCTTTGTTGAGGATATGAAAAATAAAGGTCACTTGATAGCAAAAGGAAAGAAGAAGGGCGGAATGTTTACGTTGGATGCAGACATGTCTGAATTGAGTGCAGCAATGTTTGCACATGGGACTGGTGTAGTTGCAGATATTGATATCTGGCATAAACGCATTGGTCATGTTAATGTACAGCGACTTAAATCAATGCCGGCCCAAAATATTATTGCAGGATTGCCTAAATTCAAGGTTGCAGAAATGCATAAGGTATGTGAAGCCTGTCAATTTGGAAAACAGGCAAGGAAACCATTTCCCAGACATGTTCAAGAGAATAAGAAGCCATTGGAATTAATCCACTCTGTTATCACTTTTATTGATGACTATAGTAGAAAAGTTTGGGTGTGTTTTATGAAAAAGAAAAGTGAAGTTTTTGGGTATTTCAAAACTCTTAAAGCTATGGTTGAAAAAGAAACATGCCTGCAAATAAAATGCCTAAGGTCAGATGGAGGGGGAGAGTACCTCTCAAATGAGTTTGCAAGGTTCCTGCAAGAGTATGGCATAAAGTAGCAATATTCATGCAGTCATACCCCACAACAAAATGGAATTGCAAAAAGGAAAAATAGGCATATTGGAGAGGTATCTCGTGCCATGCTCAACGAAAAAGACTTGCTAGATTTTTATTGGGCTGAGGCAGTTGCTACAACAATCTACATAATGAGCAGGACTCCCACTGCAACAATACATGGCATGATTCCAAAGAAGAGGTATACTGGTAGGAAACCAGATATTTCTCATTTGAAAATTTTTGGGAGTTGAGATCCAAGTTGGATCCAAAAGCTGAGAAGTGCATCTTTATTGGCTACTCTCTGCAGGCAGAAAGGGTATAAATGCTATAACCCTTCTACTCGTAAGTTTACAGTGAGTAGAGATGTTGTTTTTGATGAGATGAGAAGCTTGTATAAACCAGTAAATGTGATTGATGATGTAGATGCACAAAATGGTAATGATGCACAGAATTCACAGTAGCAGTCACAAGATATTAGTGGACCTAGAGTGTCCTCTAGCAGTGGTTCACATTCTTTGCCATGGACAGGCAGATTGAGATCAAGAGAATCTTCTCAAAGCAAAGCAAATAGTGGTATGCAGGTATCACGAAAAGGAAAAGAGAAGGTAGATCAGCCCATGTTTGATGTGAATGCACGTCACTCTTATGTGGATGGTGAATCCAGTGGCTCAAAACAGAGCATTGATGATGAGTTGGGTATTCCTTCTATTGTTACACCTGGAGTAAGGAAGACTAGGGATGTTTTGAGAGCACCTGGAAGTGAGTCTACTTTGCGTAGGTCTACCAGAGCTAGGTATCCTGTGGATAGGCTGAAATATGATGGATTTACAGCCATTCACTATGCCTATATAGTCAAAGTGATACAAGAACCAGAATCCACTTCTTTTGAGAAAGCCATGGGAAAAGAAAAATGGGAGAAAGCCATGGATGAAGAAATGGATGCTTTGGAAGCAAATGCTACATGGGAATTGGTACCTTTGCCTAAAGATAAGAATGCAATTGGTTGTAAGTGGGTTTAGAAGGTGAAGCACAATGTAGATGGTTCCGTGAACAGATACAAGGCAAGATTAGTAGTCAAGGGGTATGCACAAACATATGGCATTGATTATGAAGAAACATTCACTCCGGTTGCAAGGATGGCAACCGTAAGAGTAGTCATTGTTATGGCTGCATCAAAGAGATGGTCTTTACATCAGATGGATGTAAAGAATGCCTTCTTGCATGGTGATTTGCAAGAAGAGGTCTATATGGAGCAGTCACCAGGTTATGTGCATGCTGTTCATCTTGAGTTTGTTTGCAGGTTGAAGAAAGCCTTGTATGGCTTGAAACAAGCACCTAGAGCATGGTCTGACAAGATAGGACAGTATCTTGTCACTATTGGCTTTCAGATTTCCAAGGCAGATTTCTCACTTTATGTGAGAAAAACAGAGAAAGATATTATGCTGCTTGTCATTTATGTTGATGATTTGATTATCACAGGTGATAGTGATGAAGATATCCTTCATGTGAAAATGCTATTGAAGCAGAAGTTTGAGATGAAGGATTTGGGAGAGGTGCATTATTTCTTGGTCATTGAGGTGATAAGATCACCAAGTGAGATATGGCTCTTGCAGAGGCAGTATGGATTGGACATGCTGTCCAAATATGGGATGACAAGCTGTAAGCTTATTTCAGTTCCTTTGGAGCAGAATGTGAAGCTGAGCGTAGATGCAGGTGAGCTTCTGGAAGACCCTACTACGTACAGGTACATAGTAGGAAGTTTGATTTATATGACTATTACCAGGCCAGATTTGAGCTATGCTATTGGATTGGTAAGTCAGTTTATGCAAGCTCCAAGGAAACTGCATTTGGATGCGGCTAGACGTATACTGAGGTATGTGAAGTCCACATTGCAGTATGTACTATTTTATGAGACTGGGATTCAGATACAGTTGCATGGATACACTGATGCTGATTGGGTTGGTAGTATTTCTGATAGACGATCTACCAGTGGATATGTGTTCTCTTTTGAAAGTGATGCAGTCACTTGGAGCAGCAAGAAACAGCCTACAATTGCCTTGTCCAGTACAGAGGCTGAGTACAGGGGTGCAGCAATGGCTACATGTGAGGTAGCTTGGTTGCATAAGCTACTTTATGATATGCATCAGCCTACAAATGGGCCACTTGTCATTTATTGTGACAACATGAGTAGTATACACTTGGAAAATAACCCAGTATATCATGCTAGAACAAAGCACATTGAGGTGCATTATCACTATGTGCGGGAGAGGGTTTTACTAAGTCTTATTGATCTAGTTTATGTCAGCACAGAGGATCATGTAGCTGACATATTCACGAAGGCATTGGGCGCAGAGAATCTGTGCAAGTTCAGAGACCTGCTTGGTGTGTAGGAATTGGGATTGAGCTCGAGGGGGAGTGTTGAGATATCGAGCTCCACTCGTGATGTGCCAGGGTGACCGTTGTGCATTTATGTCACCGACTTGTTAGTTGCAGATGCGGTTGGTACACCGCCCATGAATAATAGCTAGATGACAGCTATCCTTATCTAGTCTAGTTCAAGGTTCAGTTAGTATGCCACCTTAGTTAGTTGAGTTTGGTTTTGAGACCCATATATAGGGTTCTTCTATTTCTTTATATGAGAGTTCTTTTTGGCTTACACAACTAAGAAGAGAAAATTGTTTTCAGCCTCCATCTTTGTGTGTATTCCCCCATTGTGCAAGCAAGAAAGCTACAAGTGAGACTCCTTCCTTCTCTCCCACAATCTTCACAGTCTGTCGTATGCATAAGCTCCGACTAGTGCTATAGCCAGTGCTGGCCCATTTTAGGTCCCATCATGAGAGATGAGCCCCTAGCATGTAGGATAAGGGCAAGAGCATGGCATAAGACCAAAATCTAGCCAAAGTTAGGATAGAGCTAGCACGATTGTAGAAGGTGGTAAAGAGACCCACTAGACCGCATGTCCAGTGTGTGCATTGTGGAGGCAACCACATTCATGTCGAGTGCCAGGATCCAAGATCTAGGCCTTGTGCCAATTGCCGAAGGTTTGGCCATGACGCAATGCATTGTCGATTGCCAATAAGGTTTCCTTATGCATAGTAGTACAACTCATCATACTACGGGAATAGGTCACCTAACTTCTTTGGAAGAGGAGCCCCATTGCCCCTTCCAGTACCTAATGATGAAAAATAAGCCGTTTCTAGATTAGAGATCAATTCCACGGGCATACCTAGAGCACTTTGACCCTTCATGACACATCCACCAAGTGACGCTCCCATCCACTACGTGGAAGGGCCCAATGGCGAGGAGTCATATGTGAACCCTTATGAAGAGGGTAATCCGGTCCTCATGGACTATTGACCAGTTCCAATGATGTCATAAGGAAGGGAAAGAGACATAGGTTTTTCAAAGCCAACCCAAGACCTAGTCACATGCTGGACTTGTGGTCACCCTAGTCACATATCAATAGGATGCCAGAAAAAGAGTAGGCTAATAGGGAGAGAGCTGATCTCAGGTGTGCCGAGGGTGACATCACCCATCTCTTTAGGGAATACCCTAAACAAAAGCCATCCTCAAGCTCAGGCAATGTACCATCAGTACCTTTGGGGTTGTTTGGCGTTGAGACATTCGACAACAAGGATAAACCCATCGTGCTGCATGTCATGACACATGCACAAACACGACAGGCTAGTATATCACTACCTAGGCCTAGCAACCTAGACGCTACCTCAATAGGAAAGAGGAGTCATAGGCAGAGAAAGAAGAAAAAACTAACAGAGAGACGATACTAGTGAATGGCAGGAAGGTAGCTGATGCTGGGGCTGAAACCACCACTCTGAAAACAATAGAGAAAGGGAGTGCTAAGGTAGGGGAGTAGCCCCGTCCGAAGCACCAATTAGAAGTGATTGAAAAGGTCAAGGAGTGGGTAAAGGAAGCCCATGAAGGATGCTAAGGCCATGAGAGAAGACATAACTCAATACTTCTCTAGTGTGAGCACCCCGGTCTTACCCTCTCGACCAAGGTCAAGAGATGTGCTATGCCACGAGCAACACCACCCAAGAGAAGCTTAGGAGCCATGGGCGAGCAAAACACCCAAGGCCAATGGCCTAGAGTTGTAGGAATGGAGGAGGGAGAAATGACGAGTAACCTCCTCATGACATTAGTAACCACCCCGGTAATCCTAAGCCTAGGAGACTTGCTTAGGCAGCATCTGATGCTTTGGCTGGAACTAAAGTGTTGGGTGGAGGAACCAACTGAGTAGATTGCTATTCACCTGCATGAGCATGATGTAGTCACATAGATATCGAGCTTGATGCTGCACTCAGTGCCTAAATCTCTACGTGTAAATGCTTTTTGAGAGGGCATCAAGATGCACGTTGTGCTACCTATCTTGGCCCTAGGAGACATGACAGAGAAAGGAATCATAGACACAGGCACAGGGGTTAGTGTCTTGAGCCACTCAGTCTTGCATGCATGGGAAAACTCTCCTATCAAGACTGCTAGGTTCAATGTCACACTAGCAAATGGAATGAAGGTAAGGCCATTTGAAGTTTTAAAGAATTGGCTAGTGAAGATTGCAGGTGTCTAGTTCTCTATACACTTCATTGTTATGAAGGGAGTGGACTACGACATCCTACTAGGCCGACCCTGGATGAGGAATGCATGAGTCATCGAGAATTGGGGCAATGGTCTAATCTTCTTAAGGAATCAGAAGGAAGCCGTAAGGGTGGAGATGGATACTTGGAAGACAACACCTATTGATCTAGTTGCCATCCTACCCACATTGAGGGGTGGCATGCAGCCAACCACATTGTATGGCCCATTGACCAAGTATATCCCTTGCTTTGAGAATGAGCGAGATTGGATGCATGTCCTTGCAACCATCGATCTCTCATTCTCAGACAATGAGGAGGAGCATAAACAAGTTGCACAAGCCATGTGCATGCCAGATGAGGAACACTCAGTACCACTCTGCATGATGCCAAGGAGTGTGTGTGGTTGGCCCAAACCTGCCACTTTCCATGTCCCAAATAATAAGCTAGAACTCCAGGAGACCCTAAATTATTTGACAGGCAGATTGGAGGGAAATCCTTCTGCTAATCTCTTGCCCCCTCAGAGACCTCTTGGGTGACCACAAGTGGAAGTGGACCAAAGTTCACGACCTGAACTTGCTATATAATTGGGCTCTAGTCACCGACAAGAAAGAGGCTAGAAAGGAGGACCCAAGAGATGACGAGTAGTCAGGGAATGATGGTTCTAACAATGAATATGAGGATTGTTCCTCCATCAGTGAGGAGAGCGAGGAGGAAATGGATACCATGGAGTACGATACTGATGGAAGGGTGATAGAGCAGATAAGAGCATACTTCCAGCCCCGAGAAAGGAATGCATATGAGATTAGGAGAGGAGTTATGAGATTGGATTGCGATCACTCTTGGTTGGAACGCATAGGGCAGTGCATTATGAGTAGGCTGGAATTGCCCAACCACTAGTGGTACCTGTGTTTAGGAAAGATGACCTACTAAGCTACGACAACCCGAGAAGAATCCTTCCTCTAGTGAGGGCTGTGAGTTCAACTCGGAGTCTGAAGTCAATATGGAGAGCGACCCTGAAATACCCATACCATCCAAAACCAAATGCACCAAGGGGGACTTGCCGGTTCACCTAAGGCGCAATCGGCTAAAGGAGGAAAGAACAAAAAGAATAAAAGAGTCAGATGCAGAACAATAGAAGAAACCACGAGACCTACCCAAACACTTCACTAAGTTCAAGAAGCATGACAGAGTGGTGGTCGTGCTAGGAGCAAAGAGGCAAGGTGAGACCAATGAGCCTATTGAAGGACTCGCCAAGGTCAAGGAAGTCAACCTGGGGGGGGAAGGTGAGAATCCTTGACCTGTATTCATAGCAGACAACCTGACCAAGGATGAGGAGGCTAGCCTTGTTGCTCTCCTAGGAGAGTACATGGACGTGTTTGCCTGGTCTTTGGATGAAATTAAGGGAGTTGATCCCCAAGGTTGTGACCCACAACATCCATATGGTCCTTAATACTGTCCTTGTAAAACAACGACCTTACTCCATGAATCCCAATCATGCCCATGCAGTAAAAGAGGAGATTGATAAACTCATGAGAGTAGGATTCATCTACGAAATAGAGCACATGGACTGGGTATCACCAATAGTGATTGTTATGAAGAAAAATGAAAAGATTCGAGTGTGCATCAACTACAAGAAAGTCAATGCCAGTACGAAGAGAGATAACTACCCATTGCCATACACCGAGCACATGCTTGAGAGGGTGGCAAGTAAAGAAGCATACAGTTTTTTGGACGGCTTCTTGAGCTACAATCAAGTGCGAGTGCACCCCGACGACAAGCACAATACTGCCTTTCCTACAGAGTGGAGGGTATTTGCCTACATCATTATGCCCTTTGGGCTAATGAATGCGCCTGCAACCTTCCAACGCCTGATGTGTACGATCTCCAAAGACATGTTTAAACATAAGCTAGAGGTGTTTGTGGACGATCTATGCATACACTCTAGCTAGGTGGAACACTTAGAGAAAGTACGGGTAGTCTTTGAGCAGTGTTGACTTTATAATCTCTCATTGAACCCCTTGAAGTGTCAATTTTGGGTGAAACATGGATGCATCTTAGGGAACGTGGTGTCCAAGAGTGGCATCGCACCACTGATTTCTCAAAGATCAGGGTTATTGTCAACTTGCCACCACCCAGCAATTATAAGGGTGTTCAATGCTTCTTAGGTCACATAGGGTAATATCGGCACTTTGTACTGAATTATGCACTAATCGCAAGACCATTGTACAAGCTGCTAATTGTATTCGAGTGAACTGAAGAATGCCAATATGCTTACAAAGAATTGAAAAATGCTCTTACCACCGCACCTGTCTTACGAGCCCCATATTGGATCAGAATGTTCCATGTGCATATAGATGCATCTTAGTTTTCCATTGGAGCTGTTCTGTGCCAACCTAGCAGACACAACCTTGATTACCCAATGAGTTTTGCTAGCGGGTAGCTCACTGACACAGAGATGAACTACTCCACTACGAAAAGGGAGGGGTTGGCCATGGTGTTTTCCATTAAGAAATTTAGACATTATCTTTTGGCCACACCCTTCACCTTTCTTGTTGACCATCAAGCATTGCTCTATCTAGTGAACAAGCCTTGCACTACAAGATGTCTTGCACAATGGTTATTGCTTCTTCTAGAGTTTGACTTCTCTGTGGTTGTACGCAAAGGTAAACATCATTACATAGTAAATCACATATCCCACATACCCATAGGTGAAGCTGCTAGACAAGGCATAATGGACAACCTTCCAGATGCGTATCTCTTTGGCTTGTCCAGTAACAAGGACTTATTCAAGGTTGATTTAACGCCATACTAGGCTGATGATGTTGTCCACGTGCTTGAACATGGTCTACCTGGGAGACCTATCGAGAAGGCCAATCTTAGGAGGCTGATCTGAAGATCCAACCCTATCAGTTGATTGCCAGCCAACTCTATAGGTTAGGGCAAGATGGGTTGCTACGCACATGTGTGTGCGAACATGAGATGTAGGACACGTTGTCAAGTGTTTTTCTGAAAATCGAAAAGCCTAGTCAAACTGTAGTTAGGTTTGACTTTTGCTAGCTTAGTTGTTTGCGTGACACTTGTCGAAGGGTTTTCGAAAGCAAAGTCACGTCCATAGAGGACCTTGATGAATCTAAAGATAGAAGATCCATCATGTGAATAATCCTATTGTCCAATTTCCCACATAGCAACAAGTTCTGGACGGCTATGTTTTATGGTTGTGGGTGTACATTCAAGCTCTAGGGCAAAGCATCGTGCATAAGACGTCAAAGTACAACAAAGTATATCTTAGAGTCAAATAATCTGAGGAAATTCTTTGGCTATATGGAGCTTCCAAATTCTGATGTGCAATCAGATGCTGTCCCAACATTCAAGGAGCTTTTGACAAGAATAAATCAACGGTGTTAGAGTTTCTCACAAAGAATTATGAATGGTTTTTTGCAGAATACAACAGAAGCTTCTGGAACCCACTTTTTCCTGTGGTTATTCGAGAAAATTGAAAGGTTCCATTGCAACAACCCCTGTCTTTTTGAGTAGCAGGTCAAACGAAGGGGCAAAGAATCCTAGGAATGGATAAAGTGGCAACCCAAAACATGAGATCTGATATCAAGTTGTATGGTCTTCCTTATCAATAAGAGGCTCTCTCACGCTTTGTATATTTATTCCTCTTTTGTCTTGGTTTCACCAACCTTGATGAGCTTGCCCTTGGGAACAGTGTTGTTAAGCAATTTGTATCCTTCACATTGAGGACCTGCAGTTGATTATTGCATATTGCAATATTCGTTGAGATCCATAGAAAACGATTGGATGTGTAATGCCTCTGTCATCCAGGTCATAGACCTACTAAGACCAAGCAAGCCCAACCTCATCTGAGAGCTGTTGAATGCTCACACTTCCTCTTGTCCAGTCAAGTGGACATTCCTGCCTCCATAGAGAAGAATCTTTGTGCAACATCACACGAACAGTGTTTCTAGTGATCTAATTTGATCCTGTGACGGATTGTTAGCGGTGAATTCTCGTGACTCCCCAATCGACAGCTCTTCCTCAGCTGTATTACCCTGTTCCACTTCAGTGGCATTACTTTGCCCTCCTTCCGCATTACCCTGCCATACTTCAGTAAGTCAAGCATAAACTTCTACTTCTAATTGCATGCCAATGTCAGCACTAAACTTTTCCCTCCACTGTCAGTGGTCACCATATGGCCTAATAAGATCCCTTCCACGTTCATTTCAACACTTTCTGCATTATTGATTGTGCGGTTGCAATCATTGCTAATATTTATCTCAGAGCTCTGAAGGCTCTCTCCACCCAAAGTACTAACTTCTCGAGAAACCTCTTCACACCTCATAACCCTTCCATCCAGAGTATTATCCTGCCCTTCCTCCCCATTCGAGCTCCAAAAAACATCTCGTGATTGATCACTCTCCTTCCACCAGGAATCCAAAAAGCAGCTCGAAAGCCTCATGATCTTTTCCTATTTTTGGTTCAATCCCTCTCCTTTGATAACTAGGATCTCTTGCTTTCTTGATGGTATCTTGATCCTTAGAAACAAATAGTGCCCACTAATATCAATAAGCATGGCAACCTCCACTATGGCACCATTTGCGATCCTCACACCATGATGTAGTTCGTATATCTCCATTAATCCCCTAAGAATCAAGATAGTATCCTCCACAGATGGTTGCCCCACATAAACTTGTTGGAAACGTCTTTCCAGAGCAGCATCCTTTTCTAAGTACTTTCGATACTTAGTCAAGGTTTTTGCTCCAATACAACACAACTCACCAAGTGCTCCATTTTGAGCACCTGCTCCAACAATTGTATGAAGCTCATCAATGAAGAGAATAATTTGCCCATCAGATCCTGAAACAGCTTTCACTACAGCTTTAAAGTGGTCCTCAAATTCTCCTCGATACTTGGCACCAGCAATGAGAGCCCCCATAACCAATGAAATTAGCTTCCTGTTGGCTTTGCATAGTCCAAGAGTAACCATACCCACAGTGAGACTATCTGGATGCATTTCTACTTTTTGCATTCTGTTGTATATTTCCAATGCATCATCAAATCTTTGTGCCTTAATGAGAAAATCAATAACACAATTGTACGTGAAACTAACAGGCTCACAACCTAGATCACTCATGTGATCAAATAGTTGCAAAGCCTCATGAATGTGTTCTTGTTGGGTATATCCTCCAATCAAAGAGCTCCATGTCACAACATCTCGATTGGGTAGTGTATCAAAAATAACATGCGCATCTTGTATGTTTCCATACTTGGCATACATGCCAAGTAGATCATTACAAATAAGTTCCTCTTGCTCCAACCTCCTCTCCACTATACTGCCCACGCAGAACAAAATGCAAACACAACGACTAAGTATATACAAAGTAACAAATGCCGTACACACAACTTTTTGGTGGATCCACCCCCTCTGATCGTGCGCATCCTCTGGATGGGCCAACTACCCATGATCATTATCATCAAGATCCACGTACAGATCAATCTCTTCATTGTCTATTCTCGATATATCATCAAGGTTATCTGTCATATCATCTATCTTTTCTACTGGAGTTTCTTCTCGTTGCTCTTCTCTTGCAAATTCTTCCAATGCATAATCCTCATCATCTCTTTTCTTGAAAATCTTGATTCTTTTTCTTGCAATAGGCACTCTAAGCACCATCCCATCCAATTCTGTTAGCTCATATGTAGCATTATCAAAGACATGTCTGACTATGTATGGCCCAAACCATCTTTTCACCATGTTTTGAAGTGTAGTATGCTGATTTTCAAGGCTGCTTGTCAAAGACTAATACCCAGTCTCCCTCTTCTATTGCTCTAGGCCGCAAGCGATGCCTGCTATCAAACCTATTCTTATTTCAAAGTCTAGCAACCTTCAACCTGTCAATAGCTAACTGAATATCCTCTGGTCTTCTCTCCAACTACCAGATCTGAAGAGCTAAGAGCTCCTCTCTCGTCAAATCCTCCTGCCAAGGTAAAATTGACCAAGTCAAAGCACAAGTCTCAGTCGGCATAATCGGTTTCTGACCATACATAAACTATGTGGGCATATATCCTGTGGTAACACTGTGAGTCGTACGATCAGCCCATAAAGTAAATGATAGAAGTCTCGGCCATTCTCCAATCCGTCCTCTACATGCTTTGGCTAATGCTTTCACTATCGGCAGATGCCCTCTTTTACTCTTGCCATTTCCCTCTGGATTGTATGTTGCGGTTAGAGCCAAATTGATTCCTAGTCGAGAGAAAAACTCCCTAGCTTCATCTGCATCTAATTCGCCGTGATCTGAATTGATCTTACCCACACAGCCATACCTGCAGAAAATTTCTTCCAATAAGAACTTACACACTGCACTAGTGGTCTTCGTTCTCAAAGGTCTACCCTCAACATGATTGGTAAGATACTCTCTAGCCAAAACAATATATCTCATCTGCCATAGACCCATTGGAATATTAACCAAGTCAAATACCCACTTATAATGAATGCATAGCAGATAGGTCGGATGAAGCTCATCTCGATGACGTGCGCTTTTGATGGTGCAATTGTGCATCCCACCTTGTGCTGGCATATAGTGTGGTGTAGTGCACAGGAACAGATCGTGCTTTGTGCATGGAGAGGCCCATCCCGTGCGTGCAACACTCCATTCACACATCTCACCTCTCATTTAATTTGAAGGGAAAGACTGGTCACTCACCCTACTCTTTGTCTCACACTCTGATAGATACAAAGGGAAGCCCATACTCATGTCCCCATCTTGCTAGGATTTAAGCTCACGTCACTCAAGGGGTTAACGATGAAGATCGTGTCGACTGTTGTTGTCATCAGGATCTTGAGGAGGAGGCGTACCCAAGGAGGCAGCCTACAAGTCTCATACTTCAATGATTTTTAAGAAGGGTCATCTGTTAAGAAGGGCAGACGGACTGATATTGCAGAGACAACGCACCAAGGGAGGTGGCTTCAAATTACTTGCTGAAGAGGTTCTGCTGGTGAGTCAGCTATCCTGAACTGTGGGGTGTTACCACCTTTTCCATAGTCAGCTTCTCGCCCAAGGGTGTTTCCACATTTTCTTCGGGCGAGGCTTGTTATCATAGGGAATTTCTTCCTTTTCTCCCACAACAGTTTTGTTTATTTATTTGTTTTCTTTTCTTTTCTTCTTTTTTCTTTTTTTTTTCATTAAGAAAGAGAATGGTAGAAATACCATGTGTCAGGACCAAACTCGCCACTGTTGTTGGATCAGATGAGAAGAGAACAAGGTCATGTTGAGATGTTTTTGCGAGGGGTTAGCAGAACGAGACCGCCTCATGAGGAGAATCATAAGGGCTATCAGAAGTACAACAAGAAGGACAGTGTGATGCCCAAAAGAGAAAGGGTAGGTTGACTGTGATTGTTAAGATCCCCAGGGAGGAAAGTACATCTTTAGGCGATAGCCATTGATGAGGAAAGGATCATCAGAGGCATCAATGGTCTGCACTTGAACAGAGCCATTAAGATTGACATCAAGTACCTTGTATGGACCCATCCACCATTGTTGAAGCTTGCTAGGAAACTTTCCAAATCTCAAATCATAGGTTAGAACAAGATCACCTTCTTTGAACTCCTTATGCTTCATGAAACTGTCATGATAGGCCTTGCGTCGCACCTGAGTAGTTTCCAAGCATTGTAGGGCCATCCGTCATATCTCATCCAAGCATTCCAAGTGCAGGAGGGGGCATTGCAGTGACTCATTATCTCCCAAGTGTTCTTTAAGTGCCACTCGTAAAGAGGGCAATTCTAGCTCAACAGGGAATATGACTTCTGCACTATACACTAACCGGAAAGGGATCTGTCCTGTAGCTGCCTTATGGGAGGTTTTGTATGCCCAGAGAGCCTCTGTAAGTCATTTGTTCCAATTGTGACAATGTGCGGCAATCGTTCTTGTCAGAATCAAGCAAAGGATGCCATTGGTGACTTCAACTTGGCCATTGGCTCTGGGGTAATAGGGAGTGGACTTGCGATGGCGGATCTTATATAGCTCAGTCAGCTCCTCCATGATTTTGTTAAGGAAATGAGTAACTCTATCACTTACCAGCTCAAGGGACTGCCAAAACAAGTGATAATATTCTCGTACATGAATAGGGCTATGCTATTACCATCGTCCTACTTCAGGGCTTTAGCTTCATACCACTTTGTGACATAGTCCGTACATACTAGGATGTATCTATTCTGCTTCTGTCTCATAGGTAGATCAATGGGACCCACAAAATCAATCCCCCATTTCTTGAATAGCTTTAGGGGAAGAATGGGTTGTAGTGGCATGGCACTTATTTTTGTGGGTTTCCCCATTCGTTGGCAAGCATCACATCTCTTACAATAGTCATATGCATCCTTGTGGAGGGTCGGCCCCACCAGTATCATGCTAACAAAGCCTTCCTGGCTGTCGCTTCTCCTGCGAAGTGTCCACCACAGGGTTCAACATGGCATGCTTTCAATACTATGTTGATTTCATCCCCTACAACACATCTTCGTAGCACTTCATCTTTGTCTCTTTTGTACAATGCACCACCTAGTAAAGTGTAGGGGGCTGATTGTAACAGAAGCTTCTTCTTCTAACGGCTTGAGATGCCAGGAGGATACTGTTGAGTTGCCACGAGATTGGCTATGTCTCCATACCAGGGAGTAACTGTTTCAACTAGAAACAAAGAAGGATCAGGAAGGTCTAGATCATCCTATTCCTCTGCTTCTATTTGATGGATCTGTGATAGATGATCGGCTAGGACATGGAAACGGCCAAGCTTAGTGACCACTTCAAAATCGAACTCTTGGAATAGGAGTAACCCATCTCATCAGTCGTCCTTTAACATCTTCTTTGTTCATCAGGAAGGACAAGGCTTCATGATCCACATAGAACTTGAAATGCATTGACAGTAGATAGTGTCCAAACTTCTCCAGTGCAAACACCATTGCTAAGAATTCAAGATCTGTCACTGTATAGTTCCGTTCCCTATCAGTGACCTTTCGGCTTGCATAATATATTGGTTGATCTAATTTAGAGAGGCCCTTTTGACATAGGATAGCACCTAGCCCTTCAACTGATGCATCTGTGTGCACATGGAACGCCTTTGTCCAGTCAGGAGGCTGTAAGATAGGTGCCTGGATAAGGCACTGTTTTAGGGTATTAAAAGCCTCTTCATAGTCATCAAACCAAAGGAAATCAGCTTCTTTCCTTAGGAACTTGTGCAGAGGGGCTACCTTGGTTGCAAAATGTGCAATAAATCTTATGTAGTAGTCCACATGGCCAAGAAATCCTCTCAATTGCTTGAGGCTTGTTGGTACTGTTAAGGCGGCAATCTTCGTCGGGTCCGTTGCAATCCCTTGTGCCGAGACAATATGGCCCAAAAGAACTCCCGAGGAGACACCAAAGACACATTTGTCAGGGTTGAGAGAAATCCCATACTCTTGGCATCTGCCAAAACATTGCTCTAGGTGTCATGAGTGCTCTCGGATCAAACTATAGACACAAAAGTCATCAAGATACACCTCAATGAAATCATGCAGATGATTCTGAAAGGCGGCCATCATTACTCATTCGAAGGTGGCAGGAGCATTACAGAGCCCAGATGGCATCACTCTATAGGCATAGGTCTCCCATTCTGTGGTGAAGGTTGTTTTAGATTGGTCCTCTTCTGCAATTTGGACTTGTTTATATCTGCTGAATCCATCCAAGAGGGAATACAGCTCATGGCCTACCACTGTGTCCAACAGTTGGTCTGTAAAAGGGATAGGGAAATGATCATTCTTTGTCTTCGAATTGAGCTTTCAAAAGTCCACACATATTTGAAGTTTCCCGTTCTTCTTGGGTACTACCACAATGGATAAAGCCCATTCACTATTAGCCATGGGATAAATGAACTTTGCTTCAAGAAGTTTCAATAATTTAGCCTTCACCAGAGCAGAATAATTAGGATTCATACGCCTTTGTCTTTGCCTTACAGGTTTGGCATCAGGCTCTAGGTCAATGTAATGTTTGCATATTGTGGGATCAATCCCCTTTAGGTCCTTGTATGACCAAGCAAACACATCTAAGTTCTCATTTAGTAAGTCTCGCATGACCACTAATTCTTCTTCTGGAAGATTGAGACCCACTTTTAGGTGACGTTCAGTACTGTCAGTATCCAAGAACATTACTTGCCTTTCGCCTTCCACTTCGCAGATAAACGTCCCACGGATTGCTTCTGGATAGAGGTCTGACTCTTTCAAGAGAGTTGTATCCTCGTCTGATGCTCCACCAGAACCAGTGTCCTCCTTTAGAACAGATGACTCATTTGTTTATTTAGGTTACTGGAAGGGTATCAAAGCTTCAATTGCTTCTATGTGAGTGGTAATTTCTTTTGGAATTAGGGATTCATCTTCAGAGGATGCGTCCAGGAATGTCACATAGCATGAATCTTCTAAGGACCGTGGCTCTTAGGGCTTGGGCTTCTGTGGCAGGGGGCATCACCATCATCTTTTCTTTGGACTGAAGGGTCAAGGCATCAGGACCCATTGGTGAACTTAAATTTTATGCTTTTAATCCATTGCTTATACAGATTCTGCATACTTTATGGTCCAGAGAAAATTCTTCATCTGCACTTTCATAACCTGCTTCATTTTCTTCCTCGTCATTTTCATCCTCGTCCTCTGGAGGCTCTATCTCTGTCTTCTGTAGAGGCTCTGTAGGAGAAGAACAGATCCTCTACCTCTACATCTGCTTCTGCTTCTATCATAGCTTCTGACTTTACTTCTGCCTCTGACTCTCACTCTGTGTCCATTACTGTCTCTGTATCTTCTCTGTATCTATTCTGCCTCATTTCTGTAACTGTATTGTCTCTGCTCTGTATCTGCTCTGTAACTGTACTGTATCTGCTCTGTCTCTGTTCTGTAATTGTTCTGCCTTTGTTCTGTCTCTATGATTGTCATGTAATACGGAGAACAATACATCCATGCTTCTATTTCACTGTCAGAGGTGATTTCAAAAGTTAATTCTAATTGAGGCAGGAGATATTCTCCCATGGATAAGGATTTTACTTCCCTTGGCAGTTGGCTTACAGTGCCCACTGTTAGGGACCGTGCCTCTGTTTTGTTAGGAAATATCTCCTTAACAACCTCTTCGTCTCCTGTTGTACCATCTGTTACCTCGTTGGAGAAGTTAGTTATGACTTCGATGGATGTGGATCCATTGCCTTTTTGCGATCCATACGGCTTGAACATCGCTTTGTTGGGTCCTCTACTTAGAGTTAGGGTTCCTTTGAACCAGTCCATCCTGGATCTTGCTTCAAAAAGCCAAGGTCTTCCCAACAACAGAGGGTATGAGGTCCCATAAGAATTTGGTTTGACCACCAGATATGTCAGCCAATAGTCTCTTCTTGCAAGGGTTGTTTTTATGTATGGGAGGATGCCCAACAGTTTGATTCTGCTTTGGTCCGCCAATCTAATAAGCCACTATGTAGGTTGAATTCCTTGCAACCCTAAGTCCTTCATTGTCACATCCGTCATTATGTTTACTGATGAGCCTCCATCAATCAATGCATCTGAAATAAAGCATCCTTCTATCCATACACTAATCTTTGGGGTTCCAGGATCTAAGAAGGCATTAGCCACATCTACTTCCTTTACATGCTCCGGGGCCTTATTGGTCTTGGTCGCTGTTGAAGAAGAGATCCTTAGTCCACGTCTTCTTGTCAAGTTGCTTTTGAATTTCTTTCGGCAGCTGGGAGATAACATCAGCAACTGTTTGAATGTTAGGTTTGGTTTAAAAGTGTCTAGGTCTTTGACCAAGTCATAATCTTTGATAGGATCCACAGGCTTCTCCAGCTGGCTGGGAAATGTGGCTACACCCATTTTCATATTTCCTTTTTCTTCTAATAATTACAGCATCGGCACTTCCTCTGTTTCTAGAAGTGCTTCTGTCTCATCTATCTCTTGGACCTCTGGTGTCCTGTTTCTGGGACTGTCTCTATGACTCTATATGGCACTGTAGTGCTCTGTACTGCACTGTTCTGTTCTGTACTGCTTTTTCCCTCTGTTGGTAGGTTGAACTTCACAGTCTTGGTAGGAGAATTATTTTCATTCTGAACAACTAGTTCCTTCTTCTTGGTGTGTGTGACAGCAGCAACTTCCAACTCTACCAAATTGGAGGTAGGCTCTTAGTGCATGTGACAGCATCAACTTCCAAATCTACCAAATTGGAGGCAAGCTCTTGTACCTTCTGTTGGCTATCAGTGCCATTGGCCTTTAAAAGGGCTGGACTTCGATAGTCCTTTGCAGTGTGGCCTTTTAGGGACTGGAAATGCACAGTGTGGCCTTCACCTTTGCATTGACTGCATAAGGGCTTGTAATACATAGATCGTCTAGGATTTGGGCGATTTGGGGAGATATGTCCCTTTTCTCCACACTTATAACATTTCACCTCTGATCTCTAACCACCGCTAGATTGTCGTCCTCTATAACTTTGATAAGGGAACCTCCTTGGACCAAAATTAGGACCAAATTCCCTAGGCTTGGGTCCAATATCCTGTGTTGTCATTTTGGATTCTAGCAAGTTGAATATTGCATTTTCATCCTTCTGTCTTCGTTCATGCATCTCTTTCAGAGAGAAAATTTCCTCTGTATGGTTCTTCCGCAAACAGTAGGAACAGAAGGCTCCAAGAATGGTTGGTTTTCGGGTACATTCAGTGGCTAAATGTCGTGCTTAATGACACTTTCCACACCATGTATTAGAGCACATCACATCTCTTCTAGCTCCCATAGGAGTGGATGTATTGGTAGTATTCACCTTCAACGTCTGTAGCTGCTGTGTAATCACATCCAGAAGCTCTTTCTTGATACTTGCAACTGAGTTGGATAAGTAGTCCTTCAGATTTTCTCCTCCTGAAGTGCTTGTAGCAAAATTTTGGGAAGCTTCAGTAATTACTGAATACACTGGTTGGGTCGATCCAGAAGGTCCTCTGTTCTGGTTCTAAATTAGAGCTCCTGTTGAGACTTGGGATTGTTAATTCCAGTTGGTAGGATTCCACTATTGTTGAGTTGCCATTGGAGGAACTGTTTGAGGCCACTGTCATCTGCAACGACCACAATGGATTAGGTGCATTATACTGCGACATTGTTTGCATCTAGGGATATGGGTAGGGAACTGTCCCTGGGACTGTATTTGGTGGGTATACCATTCCACGCATGGGAGGAGGTAAGACTTCTCTTCCTGGAGTCATTGTCAGCCTTGCTTCAACTTCATCATACAATCTTGTACCTTCCACAACAGCTTGCAAATTAACTGGTCTTCTCAATTCCACAAACTTGCGAACTTCTGGTTATAGGCCCCTAAGAAACACTCCTTTCTGGATACCTTCGTCCAAATTATGGTTAGTCTATCTCTTCAGGATGGATTCCATTCGCGAAACATAAGCTTCTACTCTTTCTCCAAAGGACTGACTTAGGTTCATGAACTCCTCTCACATCTACTCTTCAAAAACCTTCACACTTGAATTTAGTGAGGAAGGCCAACTTCAAGTCGTCCCATGTGCCAAAAGTTCTTGTTGCTTGTCTCTCATAACACTGAAATGCTGCGCCCTTAAAAGTGGCATGGAATATTGCTAACCAATGCTCAGGGGTTCTTGCATTGTTAGCCACACATGCTACCATAAATTCTGCTACATGAAGATCAAGGTCTTCATTGTACTCTCCTTTAAAAACTGGCAAATGGGACTACATTTGTTGGCCTATCATCAATATTTCCAAGACGAATTTGACTAGGAAGGGGACCTTGAGTTGCCATGGGGACTTCTGTAGAGAGTGATTTTTGCCTTCTCAGCTTTGATTTTTGCCTTCTCTCTTCTTACGTACCTCTAGACTCGTTCTAACACTTGCCTCTTTATTGCATCATTCATCAAGGGGTTGGCTCCAACCAGTTGGTTTGTACTCAAGAGGATAGTATCAGAGGGGGCTTCAGTCTCTGGAGGATTCTCTAGCCAACATCTCCTCTACTTCCTTCTTTTCAACATCTCTAAATTCGGCTTTCAAGCCACTACAGAGGGGAAGGTATTCCATTCTTAAAGTATCAAAACTCATTCTTCTTAGGATTGTTGTTATGTCATTATAATCATGCTAGCTTCTGAGGGTTTCAACAGTGTATGTTGTGAAAAACACTCTGTCTACCAACTTCTAGTGGGTTGCTAATTGGACAAACAGAAGATTGTCAGTGCACCAAGCATCCCACGTATCTTGCTGTTGATCATCCATGAACAAATTCCAACTCTTTTTCTTCTTGTTTTCATGAACCTCTAGACCACGACTCCTGAAGCTTCTTCACGATCTCCCACTTGATGATGTCTTGAAACTTCTCAATGAATGCCAAATCTTCCATGGATGGTCATTCTTTCTGTTTCTAATCTTTAGTTTGTTTCCAAACAGTTTGCCACCAAGATGCAAGTTTCTGTTGTTTTAACAGGAAGAGGAAACAATCCACCAAATAGAGCATGCATCATGATGGTGATATGTTTCCGCCATTGTGGGATGAACTTCTTGTGGAAAGTGGCTTTGATGATAAGAATCTCCAACTCTTCAATGGAAGAAGGAACTTTGCAAACATCCATTGAATTCTCCTCTTCTTGGCAATGCCATTTCCTTCATTTTGAGCCTCTTCTGATGCTTGTTGACGGCAAGTTTCCCTAGCTGTGCACCAAAAACATGGAGCCCCAAGAGGAACACCAAGGAAAAGTGAATTATCTTGCAAGAAAATCTGTCTTGTAACATCAACAAGCTTTTATTTCATTCTTTTGATCATCAAAACAAAGAAAACAGCAAATCTTCACGCAACATCATAGTAGATATCCCCCATGGATTTGATAGAATCAACCATAATCTTCAACAACTTCATAGAATCCTTCAATAGAACAATGAACACAAAAGAATACACCATCATTTAATGGAAATCAATCACATAGTATTCATCTTCAATGTCTTCATAGTTCTCTCTCTCAATCTTTTATATATAATTACACAGTTTTGATAGAATTGACTATCTCTGGCTCTCTCTCTCTCTCTCTCCATCAATAGTATATTATATCCTCACTACAATACTCTCATAATAACTCTCAATAATTCTTCTTAGGTCGTGGATGCACCTCCCAAGAGGTATGTCTGATATGAAGAGTCACCAGAGCCACTATGGTGTCTTTTCACAGCTCACTACTGTCACTATCACTTAGTCTTCTCTTCAGTCTTCAGTAGCTGCTTCTTCCACTTGTTTTAGCTCTTTTGAACTTAGATTCATCCTTTTCAAAAGTTAGAAAAATTTTCCAAAGTCACATATACTTTCTACAGAACACTTACAGAAGGTCTGCAGAACAATTACAGTACAATACTAGAGCAGCTAGAGTACAGTTACAGTACAGAGATAGAGCAGAGATAGAGGCTCTATAGAGGGTCTACTGAAGGTCATCAGAACCTCATAAATCATACCCAAACCATTAAAAACTATCAAAAACTATTCAATAAGCTTCCAAAGATCTCAATCTTCATTAATCATCAATTCATGCTTCATACAGAAGACAATCAAAACAAAATAGAAGTTATACAAAAGGTATATAGAACCAATCACCACCTCAACAAAACATCATAGAGCTTCATATATCCACTGAGAATCATCATGATTTTCCAAAACATAATCAATATCATCCAAAACACTCTCAAACACTTTCTTTATCAATCATACATCACTCTAAATCCATCAAAAATCAATCATTCAGTCCTCAAAAACAACAAAAATCAGTTAAAAATTCAGTCTTTTTCCACTCTCAATAGAAAGACTAGAATAGGAGAGAGAAAGACAAGAATGAGAAAGCAGCCATTGAAGATGTGAGCAAGGAGAGAGAAGAAGGACAGTAATGTATTAATGTGTCAAAAGATAGGAAAAATTACATGTTCTCCCCTTTTATACCAATCTCAGTGTGAAATGGCATATCATCAATATTATTCACACACTAAATCCTTATTCTTCCCAGCTTCTTACAATCCATCCCTTCCCAAAGGTTTTTTCCCTAGAAAACAAACATAGAAAGACTAGAAATGGATGGATTAAAAAAATTACTACTCTGTTTTTATAGGTTTACAAATGGGAAAATGAATGAAAGATGATTGACATATGGACTAGAATGAAAGAACAAAAGTAAGCCTTAGCTATATACATGATCAGGTTTGTTTTAAAGGTACATGGAGCCATAAAGTCTTCAACTCATAAGCAAGTATGAAGCAGACAGCTTGTTGTGTAAACACACCCTGTTGGACCAAATATGTCATAACTTCTAGTAGAAGTGTCTAAATAAGGCATGCCACATGTCAAAACGTAGCTCTTGAAGAGCACTATGCCTTATGTAAGTGGCTTAATTCTAAAAATTAGGCACACTAAAAATTATTCTAAAATAGTGTGCTGTCGTGACCCTATCTACACCATAACTAGCTCCATAAGGAGTAGGCTTCAGCCACCACTACCAATGTGTCTTGTAGAAAAGTAAACTCATCTAATATAGAAGTAGGCCTCCAAGAAGCTTCCTTGGGTGGTAAAACTCTCCATTTGATCAAATATTCAAGGATGAAACGAGATCAAAGCTTCTTCTCACACTGACCTATAACAGCCTCTAGGATGTACTGAATGAGAGCTTCTTCATCAATAGGTGGCAGCTCATCAATTATATCAACTAGATCACCATAGAAAGGCTTGAGCTAACTAACATGAAAGACATTATTAATCTTTGTGGAAGAGGATAGCTCCAATCTGTATGTTAAATCTCCAATGTTCTTTAAGATATGATAGGGGCCATAAAATTGGTGAGTAAGCTTGTTACTAGATTCATCTTTCAAAGTAGAGTACCTAGACTTGGATACCTTCAATAAGACCAATTCCCCTTCTTGAAACTTTAAAGGCCGCCTCTTCTCATCAGTATACATCTTCATTTGGTCTTGAGCTTTCCTAATAATCATCTTACACTGCTAAAGAAATGTTTGCATTCTTTCCAACTCTTCTTTCCCATGAGGATTGATTCTCTCATTAAAGATGATTGTGGGTAAGGGCACCTTATAGCCATACATAGCCGCAAAGGGAGAAACTCCAATGCTAGCATGAGTAGAGTTGTTGTAGGCAAAATTAGTCAAGTGTAACCAAGAATCCCATAAATTTTGGACATCATAGTAGAAATGGTGAAGATAAGTCTCTAACTATTTATTTACCCTTTTTGTATTTCCATTAGTTTGTGGATGATAGGCCTTAGAAGGAGCCAATTTAGTGCCCGTAGATGTGAATATCGCTTACTAAAAGTTACTCATGAATTTGGAGTCTCTATCATGAGCAATCACCTGCGGTAGTCCATGTAGTCTAAAAATCTACTCCATGAATTGATTGGCCACTTGAGAAAAGCTGTAAACTGGGTCTTGGTGGTTGGAATGAAATGGGCTGCCTTGGTGAGTCTATCCACCACCATATATATACTATTCCATCCCTTCTTGATAGTAGGTAAGCCAGTAATGAAATCCATGGTAATGTGCATCCATTTGCTTGTAGGAATGGGTAATGGCTGCAACAAACCACCTCGCTTATCGGTGATGTCCTTATTTTGCTAACAAGGCATACACCTCATTACAAAGTCCTTGACATCTTTCCACAACCGTTTCCAATAGAAACTTTTGCTGATCTTGTCATAGGTCTTGAAAACTCCAAGGTGTCCAACTAAAGGCAAAGAATGTAGTTCCTCCATAGTTTTCCATGTAAAAGAAGAGGTAGAAGGAATCACAATCTTTCTATTTAACCAAATAAGGCCATTTTTAAGCTGATAATGCAATTTTTCTTCGATGAGCCTTGCTGTAATTTCAAAAAAATATGGCTGAGCTCTTCATGAAAAAGATAAGCCTCCTGTAGTTCTTCAATCCAATCAGTATGTAGCAAAGTATCAATGTTTAGCTAGCATTTGAGAAAATCAAGGCTTATTTCTTGTGAATCTTTGTCTAATCTTTTAGATGAAGCATATGCGCACTTGAAACCTCACTATTGAGAGGCTTGTTCTATCTAGCAACTTTTGCCTATGGAGTTAGAGTTGTCATGGTAGCAAGTCTTCTAGACACGGGCAATGCCAACGAGGTGCTTGGAGGAGGGGAAGCATATCAAACTCTGGACTGCCACCACAAGGTATGTATCTTTATGAAGGAAATCCATAGAAGGTAAAATTATTGCTACTTTGGTGCTCTTACATTAGATGCACCTCTTGCTACTTTGGTTGTAGCAAGTCCAATAAAAGGTTAGATTGGTTGAAGTTTGAGCTTGATGGATCTTTATGTTTCATCCACCTATCTAAACAACTTGCTAAAACATTGAAAATGAAGAATGTAAGTTGAGGATTTTGATATCCTATTTGCATGTAGTGGTAGGCTAAATCAATTGGATTTGGTATGATACTTCAATATATTGGATTCCTATCTTGTGGACAAACTCAACACTAGGTAAATCTTATTGTTTGAGAGTCTAGATAGAATTACATATTCCCACAAGAGTATGCATTGATTTGGATGGGAATTACATTTATTCCCATAAGTAAGTATGATACAATATGGTTCCATGAGCAAATAATTTAAATGTCATTTCATTGTTTGTCTTGTTGTGGATAGGACTACATGGTTTGAAGCATACAACCAGTAGAGTAGATCTATGTTGTGGAGCTATGGGAGATTGCACTGCTTTTAGGATCAAAAGGAAGGAAGTTTGCTAAAAATGGTAGGTCTTCTCTTGTTGCTTTGAGCTTTTTTCGCTATGTATATGCTTGAGCCTTTTGATATCCTTGCTGATTGTAAGTACAAAATGAATCTAGGGACAACATTGTTGGTGAAGCAGCAAGGATCTGCATTTTTAAAAAAAAGGAAGGTATGCTTAGAAATAGCTAACAAGATTTAATTTTTTTAATGGTGGAGCATATTCGAAGAGGATGACAACTCTAGACCTACCTTAGGTGCTATAAAACATGGTGAAGAAGAGAGAATATAGTGCTCAAGACAACTTTTTAAGTGGATTCAATTACAATTCTATTGCTAACAATACAACATTGTGAACCAATCGTGATTAGTTTTCTTAACATGATATATTAGTGTGATAATGGCTTGTATTAATGGTTTCAACTAGTTTTCTTGTACACAAAAATTTTACTATATCTATGGTTTCAACTAGTTTTTTTTATCTAGGAATATTTTACTAGATCATCAACTAGGAATTTTAAAAATTTTCTATATAGAAATATTTTACTAGATCACTAACTTGTAAAGCATTCCACTTTTACTAGTTGAAACTTTTTCTAGATACTTTGAAAAGTATCTAGAAAATCTCTCATTTTTTACTATATGGAAACATGTTTAAAGTTCTTTGTATTACTATTATACACCCCCTAACTTTTTACAATAGAATTTTTGCTAGCACCTCTACAATTTGTTCTATGTGCAAGCTTTTGTGTTCTCTCAAAATACCATCAAACAAAGGTCTCTTTGCCAAAATTGCATTAAAATAATAATAGTCACTACAAGATATAGGCCTTATACTGACGTTAAAAGTGATGAAAATGTAAATAACAAAATTTGCCCCCATTGTTGCAAAAAGTGTTGTTATTGGCGACGCCATAGAAGAGTCGGTATTAGTGTTGCTATCAGCATCGGTATTGGCATTGGTATCAGTGTCCGATGCCAATACCGATGCTAATGGCGACGATTTGTGACGAAAATAACGACACCAATAACTACATGAGTAGTAAATTTGCGACACTAATAGCGACGATAATAGGAAAAAAAAATTATTGAACCATACAAAATAGTTTTTGCACTGTGTACAATGCTTGTGCAAATAAAAACAAAGTATACTGAAACCATAACACCGATACATGAAATAAATACATGATCGCATAATAAGTGATTGGTACAATCATGACAAGATATCACTAATACATAGAAAATGTCTACACAAATCAGGCGACCAAAAAATAAAGGTGTGTGAGCTCCAAGGATCCAAGGGCGAGCTACATATCCTCACCCTCCAAAAGCTCGTTCCGCCACAAAGGAGCATCGAACGGACTCAGCAAAAAAAGAAACAACAACACATCAGTCCACCATACAATAATGCATTCTGATTAAACATGATAACTACGGACAAGAAAGGTGAGTGATTTACAGGGCCACCGCGTCTATACAATCGGTTGATCAATGAAGTGAGACCGTGCCTCTCTGTATATCAAGTCTCAAGACCGGTCGGATCGCGATTTGTAATGGATTGCTGCAAAGAAACAAAATGCTAACGGTTAGAAACATG
Source organism: Lygodium microphyllum (assembly GCF_053477565.2). Classification (NCBI taxonomy): domain Eukaryota; kingdom Viridiplantae; phylum Streptophyta; class Polypodiopsida; order Schizaeales; family Lygodiaceae; genus Lygodium; species Lygodium microphyllum. The sequence continues at coordinate 119,867,862 of NC_141146.1, forward strand.
ATTTTTAGTACAAAGGATATTGCAAAAAAAATAAACAAGCAAAACAAAAGAAAAACTTACAAAGTCCTACAAATATGTCCTGTGGCCGCTACTCCCAAGATGATGGACCACTCTAGCCTCGAGTTGTTCCCTCGCCACCTCGTGCTGCTGACTCCAATGTCCTAGAGAATCTGTAGCCTCCTCCCTCAATCGGCGCCAATCATCCGCATCTAACCACTCGGGCTTTGCAGCCCCACTCTTGATTGCCTTGCGTGTGTCGAATCGTCTGTGTGACATATATGCACGCATGCAATCCATCATCCAGCATGTCTACTGAGGCTAGAACCGGAAACTCCTCATGCAAGGATGCTACTATGTAGTCTTTGCTCCCCTCCGGTATGTTCTTCCAATGATCTAAGACGTTGTGCCGAAAAACTTGTTGGCACAACTCTCTCATGCGAGCCATCACCCTCCTCCCCTCATCATTCATGATGATGGCTCCTGACCTATCGTCGACCAGATATGCATATCCCCCTAGGGTCTGCCTAAGATGGGTCCTCTCCCATCTGCGTCCATGCTCCTGGATCCAGGAGACCCCTGTACATCCGGTGTACCGAGCGGGGTAATATCTCTTAGAGTAGTACCCATAGGAGTGCCACCTGACGGCTGAGCAAAAGCCGGAGTAATTGGAGTAGATGTCCCCACAGGTGTGACAAATCCTGGAGGTGATGCAACTCTAGCTGAATGACAAGATGGACACATGGCATCTGTGCCTCCATAATATCCACTTGAGCCTGAGCCACACTTCTTGGAACCGCCACGAGAGCGAGGTGTCGCACTTGTATCCCGTGTCGACTGCGCGCTTACTGCCTCCGTATCTCTACAACATCCCCCTCGCCCTAAAGCACTCCCTCCCTCTAGTCCAAGTCTAGAGCATCGAGCTCGTCTGCTCGAAGTTGAAGCATCAATTTTCCTTGAAGTATATTTAGTAGAGCGCCCTGACGAAGACCGAGACAGCTCCTGGTTTGCCATATCTCTGAATCTCGCGACCTGGTCTGGAGACATGCGTGTGAAGATATCCTGTAACTCCTCATCGTTCATCCCTCGATTCATCCTGAAAATGTCACCTGCACAGACAAAAAATGATATTAGAATAATCAATTTAAATCATACAAAGCATAGTAATATAAATCCTTTAAAAAAGATCTCATTTAAAATGCATATTTTATGTTCCCTTATAAGTGATTGGTTGAGTAAGTGGATGCTCCAAGTATGAAGTATTCTATGGTCCCATGTCAATCTTCTGACACAACTCCGCATACACTAGAAGGTCGATAGACATGTCACCACAAAAGGATGAGTCCACCTCGTTCTCAATCTTAGACTCTTGTATTTCCATCATTCTTAGTTGATGCTGGCTCCAAGCTTTCGATGGCCTCCACCCATTGCAATATTGCAAGTGATGGATTGGCTCATTCACTCCATCCATCGCACACCCACGAACTCTTCTAATTGGCTGCAAAGTGTGCACTCCTCCTTGGGATGAGACATCACCTCCCTGGATAGAAAATTTGCTAGCCAGACCCAATCTTATTGTATATGGTATTCAATTAGCTTGTGAGTACAATGCATGATTGATATTAACTTTTCTTACCATTTGCTGAAAATCCGCAATAGCCTCATCAATGATCTCAGATTGAAACTTGCCAAATCGTCATATGTGTTCTATAGACAATCGAAGTTTTCATCTAATTGCCAGCTTGCATTGAGAGCAAGGACATGGGACACGCTGATTAAGATATGACTCGTGATCTTGAACAATAGGACCTTCATCATTTTCCATTTTGTCTACGTTACAACAAACAATTTGTTTTTGTTATCATTTTTTTTTCTTAAATTGCTATCCTCTTCTTCCATCTCTCTTTTTTTTTCTTTCTTAAATTGTTATCCTCTCCTTCCATCTCTCTCTCTTTTTCTATGTTACGACCACGGCCACGACCACGACCATGACGACCACGACGACGACTATGACGACGACTATGACTACGATCACAACCACGACCAAGATGACTACGACCACGACCACGATCATGGCTACGACTACCACCACCACCACCACCACCACAACCACCACCACCATGGCTACGACTACAACTACGACTACAACGACGACTACGACAATGGCCATGACCATGACCATGACTACGACTACGACGACCACAACCACGACCCACGACTACGACCATGACCACGACTACGACCATGACCACGACCACGACTACAATGACCATGACTACGACTACGACGATGACCACGATCATGACCACAACCATGAAAATGACCATGATTACGACGACCATGACTATGGGTAGGTTGCACTTACTAAGAATAGGATTGGCAATTCACCTCATCTTCTCTCCATCATTAATAGAATTCTCCTTTACCATTTACAACTCACCCATCTTCTCTCCACACTATTAAACACTAAAATCTCTATGAGGGCATGAGATTGGGATCTCCACAGATACCAAAGCATGATCTCTAGCTTGATGGTTGCATATATACTACTACTACTCATGGAATAAACCTTAAAATAGTTATTATGCTCAAATATATGCTTGTTAGAGTAGAAATTTGTTCCTAAGACTATTCTAAGGAAGAAAGAGGGTTAATGATAAAAGTGTGTCCTTCCTTGCAAGCGATTTTATATTATATTTATTAATTAAAATTGATAGTTGAAGATGAGTTTCCTAAGAGATCTTGTGGTGATGTTTTAGTTTTGCAAAGCATTTGAATGATGCTGTTTTAGTTTTCTGTATTTATCTTTTTAAGAAGAGATTGATTTTTATAGAATATCCAAAGTTATTTTTGGGATTACGTTATGAAAAATGAATGTTTTTCATATTGATAGGCTGATTGCCTTCGTTGTATATTTGCGTGGTGGAGGCTAGGATAAGCCCCATGTACGAGAGGTCTCTTTGCAAGAAGAACATTACGCTAGGAGGCACAAGTATGCTAGGGCTCTCTAGCCATATATCCCTTAGGTTTGTTGAGGATCGGCCTAACCCCTATGAGCCTAGGATGAGCTTATTGTAAGGTCCTATTTGCTTTTCTCTCTTTCTCTCCCTCTCTCATTTCCTCTCTCTCCCTCACCCTGACCCTCTCTTTCTCTCTTTCCTTATTAGGTTTAATGATTTTTGTCTCTTTCTCTCTCTCCTCTCTCTCTCATTTCCCTTTCTCTCTCCTCTCCATCTCTCATTTCCTCTCCCTCTCTCACCCTCACCCTCTCTTTCTCTCTTTCTCTATTAGGTTTAATGATTTTTTTCTCTCTCCTCTCCCTCTCTCATTTCCTTTTCTCTCTTTCTTTCCCTCTCTCATTTCCTCTCCCTCCCTCACCCTGACCCTCTCTTTCTCTCTTTCCCTATTAGGTTTAATGATTTTTCTCTCTTTTTCTCTCTCCTCTCTCTCTCTCATTTCTTTTTCTCTCTCCTCTCCCTCTCTCATTTCCTCTCCCTCTCTCACCCTGACCCTCTCTTTCTCTCTTTCCGTATTAGATTTAATGATATTTTTCTCTTTTTCTCTCTCCTCTCCCTCTCTCATTTCCCTTTCTGTAACGTGTCCACTTGTATTTTCAGGACATGTCTTAGCAGTCCATTGGAAAGGATGTCTTAGCAGTCCATTGGAAAGGATTTCAGGCACTCCCATGAAATGTTATGGGGTTTGCGATCTAGGGCTTTCCGTGTCTGCCACGTAGCGGAAGTATTCCGGCCGTTTCCACTTAGGACCAACCTGAATTAGGGTTTTCTTGATTGGTCATTTCCTAATAGCAACTAGGGTCAGATCCAAGCGAACTACTTTACGCAGAAATGCCAGGTCCGAAGTTGATTCACGCTGCACTTGGTTCAAGGAGAATGGGAAACGAGAGGGATGCAAAGCTCAACCTCTCTGCCATAAGGCATAGTCCCATTCCGTTCCCCTAAAATAGCGTAAATCGAGTTCAATCATAACTCTAGGTCAACGCTTTTGTTGTTCGTATTGTTTGATGATCTTCCTACTTTCCATCGTGATTTGAGAAAATTTCCCAGCCAACCGGGACCACCCATTGTAGGACGGACCTATGGCCCATCCTCCGCACTTTTCTCGGGTTGTTTTAGTTATTTAATTACCTAACACATTAGTTGGACATGTAACAACCAGCTTCTTTAAATTAACCCGTTAGGCACTGGTTCTTTCACGTAATCTTATCACTTGACATAGAAAAACAATATCAGACAAGTTCCTTATTAACAAGTTATCATATTTATCTTTGAAATACAAAGAGTCCATCCCATAGGCTTATCCACAATCCGCCCGAAGGCTATCCAGCAATCCACAAGGATCACTAATCTAAGTTTCCACCCATAGACTAGTATGCGGGCCTCTAGATCCAATCCCGAGTCACGTTAGCCTCTTGTGCAGGGCCCGGAAGGCGAGGGATTTATGGCCAGAGCCCCCCCTCGCACCCAAGCGTTCTCGTACTCCAAGTAGCGCTCAACAGAGAGACCTCTCGCGGCAGGTTCGGTCCACTTTCCCGGTGCGGTCAACAACCTCCTTGGTTAGGGTCAGGCAGGTAGTCGGGGGTAACTGAAGCTACCTCTCCCTTTAGGCCTTCAACGTGAAGTATAGATATCCATTTATCTTTTAATTTATTGATCAAACAAAGCCAAACAGTGCTCTAAAATTTGTAGCAAGCACAAAAATTTCCATTGATCGTTTTTGTTGGCAAACTGCTAAGGAATGAATCCTTCCTTTCGAATGTGTTCAGCACTCGATCTGGGATGACTTGCAACTTGGCAAGGTCCCCTGTATCCTGGGTTAAGGTGTACCCTATTAACCCGACTTGATCAAACCTGAAGTTCATTGGTTATTTCAGTTTATCGGTTGGTCATTAGTTTCCAATCAATCTTCTTTACTCAAGAAAGATACTAAATTAGGATGATTATTCATCCTCTTGCAAGATAACTTGTGTAAGGACATGCCAACTTTATTGCGAGAACTTGGCCATTCCCTTGTGATCCAATCATAAGATCATATGACTCTGCACTTGTTGCGCAAGTGTCACATTGAACTATGAGACTTATTCTACTCATTGACGGAGTTACGAAACAATCTGCTCATTACGTTAGGATGACATCGTGAGACCTAGGGTCTCCAAGTTCCATCTTATAAGAATCTTAGGGACAAACCCTAGTTCACCTTCCAAATATGTTGCACTATCCCTACATTTCAGCGAAAGTGGCCAAGTATTTAAGGTATAGGAGTTTCAGTTTTAGCAATACGTACGATTAGATCACGTATTAATTTTCTAGTGAATTTCTTGGAATTTAACTCGTTCTAAACAAGTACTCCGCGGTTTAGGTGTTTTAGATTTATGCCAATTTGTTTAACTCTAGAAGATAATTTTGAGATCATTTCCACATGATTCATTGTCTATGCGTAAATTGATTTTTCAACCCTAACTTATTGATTTGAGGTCAAGCATATGTTAGGTTAATTGCAACTAATCTTCCTTTACTTTGCAAACAAAATTCATGCTAAACAGGCAACCTTTTATTTGATAATTTATGCAGTTGACAAACGATAATTTCCTAGGGTTTATGCATCATAAGAATCATTTCATGCTTTACACTTTCCATGATGATTTATTGCGAAGAGGATATGGGTTAATAGTGTGATATGTAGTTTATACATCTAGGCTTAAACGAAGCATACTATTTTAATGGATAATAATCTAGTTTATAATTCATTTCAATGCATAAAGCTATTTGCTAGAAATGCATTTATGCTTTCTTTAATTTGCATGTTTCATTTAAAAGTATTGATGACTAAGTTCCTCCGTTTTGAGCATCTAGGACAAAAATATATCCTATTTCTAACAATTAACCTTGCATGATTGAATTACAACAATATCAAATAAAAATTAGGAAGGAAAACTTGGGCTTGGGGTGAGATATCCATGTGGATGCCCGAAGATGACCCTCCCGCGGCTGCACCTTGGAATTTCTTAAGAGGCATCGCAATTGTAGTCTTTCCAACATGGAAGTAGCTTTACAACTCCTCTTTGGAATTCCACCGTCACTCCCTTGCACCGTTCGTCGAGGTTAGTTTTAGAAGGCTCCCTCCTTGAAGTAGGGATTTCGAAAGAAGGGGTGTTTCAAAATCTTTTGCGGATAAGACCCATTAAAGCCATGGGAGGGGCTTAATGGCCTTGTGATGACTTGCACAAACGAAAAGGTGTGGAATCCCTTACGAGGCTTTTTGAGTGGAAAAGGAAGGTGTCAAATGACCCTTAACATTCCTCTTTCTTTTACGTGTGGGAAAAGAGACAAGGTGCGGGAGAGTTCCAAGGGGTATTTTTGCATAAGGCAAGGAACGTCTAAGGGGTTTAACCACGGGGGTGGGGGGGGTGGGGAGTAATCCCAAGGGCCAAGGGAAAGGGCTCAAGGAAACTTATGAAACACGGGGGTTTCAAAACCCACGGGAAGCATGGGAAGGGCTAAGGGGGAAAAGGGGGCTTATGAGCTTTAAACACGAGGAGGGGGGGGTTTCAAGCCCAAAGGGAAGGGCTTAAGGGTTAAAACATGGGGGGGGGGGTGGTTTCAAGATGCCAAGGAAAGGGGCTAAAGGAAAATTTTAAGACATGGGAGGGGGGTTCAAACAACCATGGGAAAGGGGCATATAAAACTTTAAACATGGGGGGGGGGGGGGGGGGGAGTGAAAGGGGCTTATCTAGCCCTTTAGAAGCATCCCCCCTAGGAAGCTTCTAAAGCTTCCGCCACGTGGGAGGGGGAATCTTAAATGGACTAGGCAGCATTTCGACAGCTAGGGGAGGGCGCGGACTGGGGCGACAGAGGCCGACTGGCGCAGCGACTCAGCTCTTCCCTCTCTCACCCTCTCAGTTTCGGCACAGCGTCTCCGTCAGCAGCATGGAGTTTCACTCCTCGCAGCACAGCAGACGGCAATACTCTCTTCCCTCACGAAGACCAGCATCTTGACCATCTTTCCTTTTCTGCTTTCCCATAGGCACTGGTTTTTATAGGGGGAGGGGAGGGGGATCCTCCCACTCCTATGTGTCATCTTGCATGGTTTTAGAGGTGAGCAAGCTTTAGCAAGGAGCTTGTTGGACATTCTATTCCCCTCTCCCCCTCCAACATGACCGTCGGCTGAGGGGATAAGGGAAAAAATTTTCCATTATCCTTAGTAATTTTGAAAAAATTCCTATATCCTTATCCTCATTTCCAATAGGAGGTAGTTCACGTGAAGAAAAATCAGAACGTTACACTTTCTCTCTTTCTCTCCCTCTCTCATTTCCTCTCCCTCCCTCACCCTCACCCTTACCCTCTCTTTCTCTCTTTCCCCATTAGCTTTAATGATTTTTCTCTCTTTTTCTCTCTCCTCTCTCTCTCTCATTTCCTTTTCTCTCTTCCATCTCTCATTTCCTCTCCCTCCCTTGCCCTCACCCTCATCCACACCCTGTCTTTCTCTCTTTTCCTATTATGTTTAACATCTCTCTTTTTCTCTCTCCTCTCATTCGCTCATTTTTTTCCTCTCTCCTCTCCCTCTCTCATTTCCTTTTGCCTCTTCCTCTCCTTCTCTCATTTCTTCTCCCTCCCTCTCCCTTTATCATTTCCCTATTATGTTTTCGTCTCCCCCCCTCTCCCTCTCCCTCTCCTTCTCTCATTTCCTCTCCCTCTCTCATTTTCCTATTATGTTTAATGTCTCCCTCCCTCTCTCTCTCCCTCTCCCTCCCCCTCTCTTTCTCTCTCCCTCCCTCTCCCTCTCCCTCTCTCTCTCTCTCTCCCTCCCTCTCCCTCTCCCTCTCCCTCCCTCTCCCTCTCTCATTTCCTCTCTCTCCCTCTCTCATTTCCTCTCCCTCCCTCTCCCTCCCTCTCCCTCTCCCTCTCTTTCTCTTTCTCTCCCTCCCTCTCCCTCTCTCATTTCCTCCCCCTCCCTCTCCCTCTCTTTCTCTTTCTCTTTCTCTCCCCCTCTCTTTCTCTTTCTCTCCCTCCCTCTCCCTCTCCCTCTCCCTTTCCTCCCCCTCCCTCTCCCTCTCCCTCTCTCTCTCTTTCTCTCTCATTTCCTCTCTCTCTCTCAATATACACAAATTAAACCCTAAACAAGTAAAAGAGAGAGAGAATGGACTCACTATAAAGATTTGCAAGAGGGTTTGGCGGCTCCTCTTCGCGATGTCGGCTCCTCCTCTCCTTCATGAACGGTGGCGGCAGTGGCAGCGGCGGTGACAAGCCTTCTTCCTCTCCCTCTCTCACCCTCTATGCAAAACGGTCGCTCTCTCTCTCGCTCTCCCTTTGGAAAAGTTTCATGAATGCGCGAAATGAAACGCGCTCGGGTTTGGGCCCGCTTTTTTTTCTCTGTGGGGCATCATTATTTCGTTGCTATTTGCAATGCTAATAGTGATGCAAATAACGACACCGCTATTTCTGTGTGTCGCTAGGCGCCGTCGCTATTGCTTTGTTTCCTTGTACTGAGTCAAGTGATCACCTCCAAGTTCTTTTTCTAGTTTTAATTGCTATTGTGACGCAATATGCTTCAATATTATTACATTAGCTCCCCTACCCTACCTTAACCACGATTAGTAATACTTAGTAATATACCATAACACATCCTTATTTGAATGAGCCAAAGATATTCCATTGGCTCTCCTATCCAACCTTAACCAAGATTAGTAATCTACCATAATTTGAATGAGCCAAAATGACAAAAGAACTTGGTTGTGGGTATTGTAGAAATGGACTTCTCCTACTTCTCAAAATATGGGCTCTTCAAGCAAAAAAGAAGAAAGTTTCTTTTGTGAAAGCCCAAAAAGGGCTATACATGTTGCTACTACATTTTCATCTTGAGCTTGAGCATTGTAGAAGAGGATCTTAGGAGCCCCAACAAAGAAAGCTATAGGAGTTTGAAGTGACAGCCCTCTTGCCTATATGAGTGGCTCTAGCTCAATTGAATATGTGAGACAAAGGAGAGCTTATGATACTCATGTGGGACAAGAGCTCTTCAAATGTACAAGGGGAACACAAAAACTTAGAATGAAAACTGCATAGCCCTTACTAGGCATTGCTACTATAAGACATTTACGAAGAGCATCAATTATAAATTCAAGTTTGGATCCAAGACATAAACAAAAATTCCTATTTGGATAGCCTCACTATCCCTTGTTCTTAGGGATATTCATCCTTCCTACTAGATATTGGATCAATATAATCCTAAAAAGGTGGAAATTACTTTCAATACTATGCCAAACCCTCGATGCATGTGAACTACAATTTTCCCTAATTTGATTTAAAAAAGAGAACAGGGTTGCTTTCCAAATCATAAGTGGTCTACAAAATTAAGGATGCTCATTTCCATCTAGTTGAATGCTTCATCTTATCACATATTGGATGCCACTCTAGATATGTTTGGAAACACACATGGGTGCATGAAAAATATATGGTAGTGTTGTTGATGATTGGATGTACATAAGTTTTAGAGCTTAAGATTACTTTGAGAACTAGGTAGTGTCAACAAAATCCTTTTGATCTACAATCCTATGCTTATAGGAAAAAATTGTATGGAATGTACCAATTTACCCCAATTGTAGGCTCAATGCAATGGGTTTTCATGATATTGGTCAAATTCAAGTCCCCTAATCCAAATGCACTCAATTGAGGCTTTTACTCTAGGAAAATTCCACATATACATAAGCATGTAGCAAATACGTTATACTTTAGCATTGAAAATATCTACAAAGAAAGAAAAAAAGTGTTCTCACAATGACTTTGTACTGTAAACATTGTCATGGGCTATCAAGAAACTAGCAAAATTATTAGTTTTAAGAAATGGATACTATCTCTATTATTGAAATAATATTTTGAATACTAAAATATGTATGGGAAACTCTATTGAATGGATGAGAACTATGAAATCCTTCTTTGACACTCATTCAATCCTTGTATAGTAGAGTTTCTATCCATGAATAGATGAGGTCCATGTAAAGCATTTTTGCACATGGGTAAGTTGAACTTTGAGAGTAATTTTCCCATTTAGATTTGTGGTGAAGACAATGTCAATGATGAAGTAATGTGACAGCATTAGAGTTGTTAATAAGCTTTGGTTGGGATCTAGCTAATTTATATAGCAAAAGGGGAGAGTGTGGGACCTCAATAGGCCTATCATGTGCTCATTAGAGACATATGCTAGTATATGATAGGGATGTAACTCCTCAAAAACTCTTCAACACAATGAATAGGGGGTATTTCCAAGTACACAAGGGAAGAAAATCCTATTGGGCGCACATATATACACATTTGCATGTGTGCATCCACACATATTCAACACCAATTGCATGTTGTTCCTCATTGCTAGAGGAGCAATGCATGAGGGATGTTTTAATGGTGGATAGATTTGGAAGAGAAAAAGGTCTTTTCCCCAACACTAGAGTCAATGCTAAGCATTAGCACCACTGGTAGGATTGATGCTCAAGGTACACCCAAGACTAGTAGAGTGACACACAATTTCAACAAGTGACACTATAATCATCTAATCTATGCTAACACTCTTGTAGTAGTCTTATTTGCCTATGAAAAAGAAAGGCATAGCCTAGTTAGCACCCATGAAGAATAATAAGCAACCAAAACATCATGAATATGGTAAAGTCGCATGGAAGAAGATGTTGGCCCACCGATCCTCCTACTAGTACAGAGCCTTGAATGTGGATAGTGAGTTCAGTATTACACACACGTTTAAACTTGGTCTCTTATTTTCACACACTCACACATGCGTATACACACATGCACACACACTCACACATGTTACTTATCCTTAGTATTTATGCTTCACAAAAATTGACATGCACATATACCTAGAACATTCATTTTAATTTTATTATTTACTCTTTGTCTCCACATCTATAGACTTTCAATTAATACACACTTAGTCTCTCACAAGCACACTCATAGCCTTGGTTAAGCATTCCTGAAAATTCTATTACCTTCATGTCACACACATGTACACACACACACACACACACACACACATGTGTACACACCTCACACACACACGCACATATATAGTACTTAAGCATTATTTCTCCTTGGACATTTATGCACACAACTAATAAACAAGCCATACATCCTAAGTAAGCTCTTTTTTAAAAAAAATTCCTTAGGCCAAGATATTAGATTCCACCCCAAGAATAGTCATCTTTCTTTACTCCAAACATTAAGTATCGTTTAGTTAGGCTCTTAGTCAAGCTTTTTTTATATTAGACATATCTCAATGTAATCATTGGGGGATGGCTAATCACAATACTAATGCACTTGCTTACAAACAAGCCCAAACATATAAATGCCACTTTTGTATGTATCTTAAAATAGATATACACCCACATTTTCACTTGCACTTGTATGTGCACCCATCCACCTAAGCATCTTAGGTTTTAAGGTGATATAACGGCTTCTTTCTTGACTTGATCATCATGAGGATATATTTCTATCTCAAGAGAAAATTATATTAAACACACACATGCACTATTTGTGTGTGTGTGTGTGTGTGTGCGTGTGTGCGTGCGTGCGTGCGTGCGTGCGTGTGTGTGTGTGTGTGTGTGTGTGTGTGTGTGTGCGTGCGTGCGTGCGTGCGTGCGTGCGTGCGTGTGTGTGTGTGTGTGTGTGTGTGTGTGTGTGTGTGTGTGTGGACTTAGCTAATCTCATCCAAAAATTTATGCAATACAACTTTGCACACATCAGAGTTATCTTGTATAAGAATTTGTCATCCTAACATAGGCTTGGATGTCCAATGAAGAAATTGAAGGCATTGATTATTCAAGTAGTGGGGTGAGGCTTTGATGGTGCAATATTGCACCAAAGCATGCAAATCATTCATTAATCAAAAATATGTTTTTGGATAATGTGTATAGCTCTTCTTATACCTTACGACTAGCTACATCTATATGATGAACTATCTTGATTGATCAATCAATAAGCATGATAGATAACCATGCCTTATCTTAACTTTAAACTAACATAATACTAGTTGAATTTCACCTCTCAAAGACAAATCATACATTTGTAATGGAAACGAAATATGGTCATGGTTTTACATTACCATAATGGGAGAAAAATTACTAACCTCTTTTTGGCACATAGGTATATCAATACATAAATGGTATAGACATAGGTGTAGCCTTAGTTTGTAGAATCTACGCATTAAGTTAGATTAGAAAAAAAGGAAAAGAAACAACCCCTCACATTTGATTGATATATAGAATGGAAATTTGATCATGCTCTTGTTGAAAGGTTTGTCTATTAGAATGCAAAACCACTTGTAACCCTAAGAGATTTAATCAAAACTTAAAGTAAATGAAGAAGTTAAATACAAAATAGTATAGAAACCCATGAGTTGGATGAGGAGAGCGATGCATCCCTCTCTAAATTGTAGATATGCAACAAAATTTTTCATTAATGAAAGTGGATAACCCCCTATATATGTATAAAAATAATGAGCAAGTGTGGCATTACCCCCATGCAAGTATCATGTACTAAGGAAAAAGGTAATGTACTTTAATAAGGAAGTAGGTAATCCACCTATTACATAGAATACAAGTATATTTTTACACATATCAACTTTGCTAAATATCCACATTGAAAAAATGTCTATATGCTTAACTACAATACGAACTCCTACTTTCCATAAACATATTAAAAAAAACCCTAGAGACTTCACATATCTCCTACTTTTAATAAATATCCACGTCATCGAAATAATGTCTAGATGCTTAACTATAATATGAACTTGTATTTTTGATAAAAATACTAAAATTAATCTTGGTAACTTCACCCTCCGTGATATAATATATAATTCAATAAAAAGCACAAAGTAATTTTTAATTAATTATGTACTTTTTTGAAAATATGTTAGCTATAGTTATTGTAAGATATGGGTTTGTTTACATAGGTAATGTGATCAAGTTTATTTTGGGTGTGATGGAATCCCCCTCCCTTTGTGTAGGAAATAGAAATACATCGTGCTTGGTCCTTAAGTGAAAGTTCATTTTGTAAACCTAACAAAATATTACTATTTTCTTAATGTACACCCAATATTTGTAGACACCACATCTTAACAAAGAGGAGTACTTTTGGCTAGGGTTGGCTAATGTGTGCGATTAAAGACATATTTATCTTTATTAGTCTAATATCATTTAGCTCATGATAATCAAGAATGTCAAAAATTATCTTATATTATTTTTTAATTTAGAACTAAACTAGCCTATTGAATCAATCAAAATATTTTCAACAAAATAATAGCAAAGAAAAATAGTTTACTAATCCTTTTAGAATTTGGTTCTTCCCTCATACAAACATTCCATTGTCATGTCAACTAATTTCTACTATTTTAAATGGTGGTTAACATTTCTTTGTCAATTAGTTGTGTGTTATCTTCATAGGACTTGTGCACTACTTACATGAATTTTTGAAGAAGTAATGAGAAGAATTTTAAGAAAGCTCATAGGAAAAGCAAGAAACAATGTTGCCTCATGTGGGCATGAAATACAAAAAATAGGCCCATCTAAGCAGGACAAGATCTAGTGACTACTTAGTTTGAGGCCTCCCATTTTTACATCATGCTGGTCCTTTCCAATATTTAGTTCCTTCGAAAACCGGTGCACAACTATATATATATACAATCATTTAAGTGGGACTAGAGAGGGTGTGTGCATTTGTGAAATATGGTTGCCAGTTCCAACATTTAGTGCCAAGGAAAAGAAGTCCACAACTATATCTAGATATGACCATGTAACTATGTTGGGAGGTGGGTGCGTTCCTAAACAAGTTGATTTCACATCCATATGGTTAATGAGCTAAAATCCAAATACCTAGATCAGAACTTTATTTTTTAATATTCTCCTATATAGAGAATTTTAATAGAACATAAGAAATTCTTTATATATATGCATAAGTCACAAGATAACTCTGCTTTGTCAAAAGTATGAAATGATATTTTTACATTGTCTTATAGGGACTTTTGAGAGAACATAGGAATTCTCTATAATTCCCTACTATTAGAAGTAGGAATCACACTTTCACATTCTCTTATATAGGGAATTTTGAAAGAATATTAAAAATTCTCCAAATTAACCTATACTTACCTATTGTTAGATGTAGAGAATGTAATTCCTTGGCTAGATATGGGGAACCTGTACCTACACACAAGAAATACTAGAGAATTTTCTACATTTGAAAAATTTTCCTATGTAGAGGATGATTAAAAGTTCCTTGTGTATTGGCTGCAACAATTTCCTTTGAGAAGAACAAGGTCAAGTATTCTATCAATCATCTTTTTGTACTTGGGACATATTGCCATAGCTTGTGGGGCAAAACCACAACTTGTGTGTCCATCGGCCCATCAAGGCCATGTGCTTTCCAAATGCCTTGACTTGTGAGCCCACATCCAATGCTTCATTATAGGTTGTGTGCCTTTCTTTACCCCATTTCATTGAATCGTAGTCTATATTTATAATAGGCACATGGGTCTTAGTGTAGTGTTGGACACATATAATTGGTTGATGTAAGAGATGAAAAGTAGGGTACATAGGGGCACATATAAAAGGTGAAGGTACCAAACAACTAGTTTTGTATCTAGTTTTGACATTATTACAAGTGTCTTTTCTTGTTTCATCTTTCTCTTTTTGTCCTTTCATGCCTGTTAGCCATCTCTTTCTTACTTTTTGTCTTTCTCTCTCCATCTCCAGTATTTCTCTCTCCTTGACTAGAATTTCTCCCTACTGTACACTCGTCTTCTCTCTTTCATGTAGTTTTCTCTCTCCTCTTTCTCTCCCCTCTCAAGTTCTCCTCATGACAAGTGGTATTAGAGCAGCTTAGGCTTTTAGTCCATTTCATTTTCTCATTTTATTCATATTTTCTCCAATTTTTCACCATTTAATCTTGGATAGCAGGTATAGGAGTCACATGGTAGGTACTTGCAGGTGTTCTACTTGAAGCAGAGACTAAACTTGGGGCTTTGACAAAGATCTTGGAGAGATTTGGAAAAACCATAGCTAAAATGGCAGGTCGTTGTCGTATTGCTGTGCATTCGAGGTGTGAAAACCACCCAAAAGTTGTGCGTGAGATTTGTTACTTTGTACATACTTAGACGTAGACGTTGTGCTTTGCTTTGCTTGAACATTTTGCTTTCAGTTGGTTCATGTTCAATTTTACAGAAGAGACAAGCGCTTTCTGGGATTGAATCTGATATTTGGTATAAACAAATTAGAAGGAGAATGGGTTCTAGATCTGCAATGAGTATGGTTTTTCCAAGCTTCCCAAGTTGTTTGCTTATGCTAAAGATACAAATGGTATCGACAAGGGAGTTTAAGAAGACCAGTGAATTTTCAGATGAACATGAGGCTCATGTGCAGCTTGCCCTTGAGCATGGAACCACTACTTGCTAAAATCCATCAGCACTATTGCTCGTGTACTCAGCTGAGCGGACTTTACAGATCAGAAAAGTTTGTAAACTCTTAAAGCTAACCTTTGGCATGCATTCAATATGCTTACACACACAGACTTATGTTCTGCATCAAATTGAAGGGTTAAGCTCATGTGATGCTGAAATTGTGATCGCAACACCTGAACGACTAGATTTGAAGGCAGTTTCGATTTCAAATGTCTCTTTCATGGTCATGGGATGTTTTCTTCTGAGTGGGAACACTTTCGATTGAGGTTCTTTGGCATTACAGCCCGTGGCTACTTTGGGGCTACTTTTCCTTGGAAGGGTGCTTTTCTGGTTCTGGGAGGGAAGCTAATTTGAGGAGAAACGAAAGGGAAAAAGAAAACACGGAAGGAGGAGGCTAATGAGGGGATTTTCAAAATCTAAAGAGGGAGGGAAAAGCAGAAAAGGAGAGCCCGAAAAGGAGACGAGGACGAAAAACAGAAGAGGAAGATAGATGGTACTCTGCTGCTCGACCGGGAGCAATTATGCTGGATGGCAGAATTTTTTTGAATTGGGGAAAATTTGGGGGAAGGAAGCTTTCTCTGGAAAAAGAGGATTTTGTTTTTCTGTGATCAGACAGGAACTTGAATAGGGATGGATTGCCCCTCTCTTGCGCCTCGTGTGTTTGGAATACTCATGTTAGAAGTTTTGGAAGGGTCAACGCTTGTGAACGATTGAGGATGGCATTAGGGGCGAATGTATATGGCATATGTAAGCAATTCAGTATAGGGGAAGCAGGAGGTGGTAAACATTGGATTCGACAGGCCGGAGGTTCAGGAAGGCCAAGGTATTCATAATCGAATTGCTCGATCAGGTGTGATGTTTATGTTCTGCAGCTCACAAAGGTCTGGCTATGGCGACTGCTTCCTCAGAATTGTCCACTGTGAGATGCTTTTGAGCTCTTTCCCTATACTCAAAGTTGTGGTGGTAGATGGCGTGAGCTTGTAAGCAGTTACAAATAGCATTTTCAATATTGAAGGAGGACATTGAACCATTGTCTTCAACCGCTTCCTAGGAATCAAAGAGAAGGACCTTAAAACACTTGATCGTGTGCAGATGATGGATGGCGCAGCAGTGCTAAAAGGTATGAAAGAAGTAGCAGACAATATGATCAGATTATAGGTGACATGTTATTCTGCGTGTTGCTGATCATCATAAGGCAGCAACTCCCCAATATCATGGAATGAAGGTTGTGTCGGCAATTTCAAAAGGGATTTCAGGACAGAATTAAAGGGAAAATGTACTATTGGAAATTGAACTGCCAACAGGTCACAGAATCATTGTGTCCTTATGCCTTTCAGTGCAGGACTGAATGATCTTCTTTCATCTGCGAAATACTTACAGAACCAGAGATATTGAAAGGTTACGAAAACTAATATTAGCCAAGGAGATAGTGTTGCTAAATTGAGAAACATCGAAAGGGTGCAAACTTGTGGACAACGATGCTTCATGTATTGAATTCTTTACTCTGTTACCAGGGAGAAATAGTCATCTTGCCTAATTTGGAATGAAATCCTGTGTGTGTTGTGGATCAACAGTAGCCAATTCGACTGCAAAAACATTAGCCAACTATGCTTCCTATTTGACAATCAGATTACATTGTGATAAATACATCTATGCTGTCCAGCATATTTGACAATTTGAACTGGAGACTTACCAGTCACATATATAGTGTTGATTCAACTCTTGAAAATACCCTGTCATAACTCTACAGCTAAACAACAAGTTGATCCAAAAGTCATGAATCGTATAATGCAGCAATATGCTTGTTTAACAATATGACCAAGACAAGTTACATTAACTCAGAAATCAGATTGCAACTGCTGATGGTATATCTATGAAGATGATGCAATAGTACTTGCTGCACATGATTACGGTTGTTGTTCATATGTTGATATTATTAACATGAAAGAGAAAAATGTGCTATACATTGCCACAAGTCAGTTTGTCGGCTTATGGAGAATGTAAATGAATATATGGTTCTTGATCATTCCGTGTCCAACCCTCTTGATCTTGGAAAGGAGCCACCTCTGAAAGGATAATGCTGATACTTCTATCTAAAGCTGATAACCAGATTTGTATTAAATGTTCCTATATTGAAGGATGAATTCTATGCTCAGCTGAAAACTTGCTTTTGGTCTTATCATTGCTGCAAAGACGAGGTCTCGTTGAAAGCTTGGTGGATCTAGTACTACACACAAATCCTTACATCTTGCTTATTTATCTATTTGATCTTCTATCCTGAAATTTATCAAGGTCTTCTGAAGACGCGACTTTGTTTTCATAAACCCTTCGACATCTTTGGTGAACCCGACGTGAAAGCGTCGCAGAAATTTCAGGATGGGAGATACTTCAGCCTCTATTTCAGCTTCGTCTACAATTCCAGCTGCCTCTACTTCAGATCCATCAATGACTGCTGCGTCAAGTACTTCAACGGAGGATCTAAAGCAGATTTTGCAGAATATGTCCATGTATATGCAGCTCCAAAATCAGCAAACACAATTGTATATGCAGCAACAACAACAATTGCATCAACAGCAGTTGTCTCAGCAAAGGCAACTCTATTCGGAGCAGGAGAATGCAAACAGCGCGACTAAGGCTATTGAAGCAGTTGAGAATGAGAAGAAGCTATTTGACGGGCGTAATGTTTCAGCATATTTGAAGACATATGAGATCAAGATGGGGTTTTTTGGAGTTCCAGCTGGACTTATGAGTAAGTACTTCCTTCGTCTTGTCACACCTGCTTTGAGGACAAAAGTGACTGATCTTTTTATTCAAAATACACATTGGCAAGATTTTAAGAATGCCTTGAAAGAAGAATACTTCCTTGAGGACTTTGGTATGGCTACTCGGCGGTCATTCCGAGAGTGGGTCTACATGCCAAACAAAGGTCTCGCTGCTTCGGAGTTGATTCGAGAATTTGAAGAGAGGTATAGTCAGCTTGATGCCATTGAACAAAGAGCATTGGATGTTGAAAAAGTTGAGCTTTTCTTGCAAGCTGCAGATCCTGCTCTTCAAGAAGAATTGGGTGAGCTTCTTGAAGATCGCACGAAGCCTATGGGTCTTAAAACTGATTGGCAGGATGCTCAGGACGCAGTCTCGACTTTGACCAAGAGGAGGATATGGAAGACTCGCCTACAGAATGGTTCCATGACACCTTCACCATCATCAGCTCCTATGCCTACTTCTATCCCTGTTATTTCTTCTCCTCCTCAGCCAGTTTCTTGGCCTATGCCAGTGCCTACTGTTGCCACTCCACCTATCCCTCCTGTTCCACAACCGATGCCTACACCTTCTGCTCCAAAACCATCCGCTCCATCGGTACCTACTTCTCTTGATGACATAATCAAAGGCATCACAGATTTGACACTGGACTCAGTCAAAGCGGAGTTGGTGGGAAAGTTGAAGGAGCAGTTTGCTTCGACTGCACCTACTGCTTCTTCTAGCGCTCCTACTGCACCTAGGAGTGCTCCTAGTGCACCTAGGAGAGATCCGAGATGTATTTGGTGTGATAGTACGGAGCATCAGCATTTCAGGGATTGTGACTCTTTTCAGGATGCAAGGAGGAAGAATGTGGTATATTGGGGACAAGATGGTAAGATTTGGTTGACTGAGATAGGAGCTCCACTTGCTACCAACTTTGGTAAAGGTGGAATGAAGAAGTTAGTGGATGACATGGCTGCGCGTACTTCTTATGTGACAGCTAGAGGTGATGCTTCTGCATATGGAGTACAGATTGAGAAGGGATCAGAGACTCAGTCCGCACTATGGACTTATGCTATGGAGACTGCAAACAAGGGGAAAATTCAGCAAACTGTTTTGACTAGTGCAGGCTCTAGCATCAGATCAGAGACAGGTTGGGACTCGCCTGTTGACAGGTATTCTATTTATGCTTATTTGGCTAAGTCTCATGGTGCAGATGTACTTGTTGAGGAGAAGCGTAGGAGGGATGAAGAAAATCCAAGTGCAGCTAAGAAGACTAGAGGGGGTGAGTTTGTTACTCCACCTACTGCAGGACCGTCTTCAAGACCAGGGCCAGATCGACAGATGGAGGATGCTCAAAAGAGAGAAAAGAGGCAAGAGCCTAGAGAGAGAAAGCAGCCAGGATTCAGATTGATGTCTGATATTGAGACATCTACAGACATGAAGAAAATCTTTAATGATAAGATACTTGGCAGTGAGGTGACTTTCACTATTTCTGAGATTTTGGGCATCTCAAAAAGAGAGTTTCAGGATCAGTTTCAGGAGGTCCTGAAGAGGAAAAGACATGCATTGTCTACTACTGATACACAGGGAGTTTTGATTGGGGAGTTGGATGAGGATGAGGATGAGGTTATGGTTGATAATGCTTCTGTTTTTCCATAGGTAGAGAAGAGGGTTCAGCCTATGCATTATGCTGAAATTGATGAGCCTGTTTTGATACCGCGTAGTCACTTTTCGCGGAGCCATTAGGCTAGGGCAACTACAGAGACGATGGTAAAGATTGGAGAGAAACAGGTGCCTTATGTTGCATTGGTGGATCATGGTTCAGAGATTAATCTCATAGTTCGTGGAGTTTATGAGAGTAACAGATGGCCTATGGATGTAGAGCATGGGTGGCGTATGAGAGCCGCCAATAACACTGCAGGTGATTTGTATGCTGCCTGTCCTAGTGTTAGGGTTTCTATTGGTGATGTAGAGGAGGATTTTCATTTCTTTGTGCAGGATTCATGCTCTTATCCCATAATTCTTGGTCAGCCATTCATTACAGAGATGCGCATGGAAACAAAGGTCATGGGTGATGGATCTGCTTATGCACGGATTCGTAGTAAAGATGGTATGAGAGCAGTTCAGTTTATGACTGTATGTGTGAACCGTGTTAGAAACAGAGATACCCTTAAAGATGAACCTTTGCCCACTGTGAGGGATTCGGGTTTTCATTAGGTACCGCCGTTTCGCGAGACGAGGGTGGTACAGAGGAGAGGAGATTGGAGTTCTCGCCTCCTGGCAGCAGTGTTTTCTCCTCTGGTTTTGTTGGGATTTCAGCAAACAGTTCAACGGCGGCTGAGTGCCGCCACCCCTCTGCGACTCTCCTACACCTTGAGGATTGGCCCCTCGATGCGTCGCTCAACATATAAACATTTCGCACAAAATCCACTCAAGGTACCATTTAATCGTATACAGGAATGTACCATTGTCCTTACTTCCCTTTCCCTTAGACCCCACGACTAGCCTATGGCTTAGGGTGTCGTGTTTCTCACTCAACGTGGGTCAAGGTCCTAATGAAAGCAATTGCTGTGCATCCAGGATTTCTGATACCTTTAAATATTTCCATGATTTATGCATAGTGTGGATGCCAAGTGCTCAAACAATTATAAAATCAATATTGTGCACATGCGAAAAACATCCTTTCGATGATTTTTCAACTATCGTTCTTATGCGGCGCTGCATGAACCTAGCACCGAGGAAACCCTCGTGCTACTAGGCTCTTATTTTATAATTATTCACCGACCTATATGGCATGCAAACAAAACAGCAATCTTTTCATCATTTTACTTCGCATTTAGACACATTCTAACCACTCTACCCTCCCATCGATCAAATGTTGCATTGTTGTATGGATTTATAGGGCATTTTGCCATCATTTTATGTGTAAAAAGCGAAAAAAGACGCACTAGAACAAGAAGGTGGGGATGAACTGAGGCAAATCCTCATGCTTCAGTCCCCACAAACATTCACAAACATTGTTATTAATTTTCATTAATTTTTCGCACCCAAGGTGCCACTAATTCTGTTGCGCATATGATGAATGCCATGCATAAGGTCCTTCGTGATTACATACCTCAGCTTTCTATGCCTTTCTTGGATGATGTGCCCATTAAGGGGTGTGCAGAAGAAGAGAAGAATGAGAGTCTAAATGATCAGGGATGCTGATATTTTGTGGCTGATCATATTTCAGCATGTGAGAAGATTTTGGCCAGGTTAGAAGAAGTGAACTTGACACTTTCAGGGCAAAAATCTGTTTTTGGAGTGAATGAGGTTGTCATTGTTGGGCATATGTGTGGATATTATGGCAGAAAACCCTCACCTGATAAGGTGAATGCTATAGGCAAGATTGCAGAGTATTGTTCTACTACTTTGGAGATACGGAGATTCATTGGTGCTTGTGTGTTTTATATGATTTGGATACCTCATTTTGCACACATAGCAGATTGTTTGTATCAGCTGCTTCGAAAGGGGCACAAATTCTATTGGGATGAGAGCCACACTAGAGCCATGCGGAAATTGAAGAAGTTATTGCAGAATGCTCCTACTCTTAGGAAAGCGGATTATAATTGTGGAAGGCCTATTGTATTGATAGTTGACACTAGTCCAATTGGCATAGGTTGGGCTGTGGGTCAAGATGATGCAGATGGAAATAGGTATGCTATTCGGTTTGGGGCGAAAGTCCTAAACGAGAGACAGAGGAGATATCCGCAAATCAAGAGGGAGTTATTGGGGATTGTCACGGCTCTCAAATGTGACAAGGAGTACTTTATTGGAGCTTCAGTTGTGGTAGAGACAGATTGCTTGCCATTGATTGGTATGATTATGAGTTGCTCTACTCCGGATATAGCCATGTTGAGATGGATTGCATACATCAAGTCATTAAATCCGGAATTTAAACACATAGCAGGGAAGGATAATCCAGTGGCAGATATGTTGTCTAGAGGCAGATATGATGATGAGGAGACTCTACTTGTAGAAGAGGATGATGCAGAAATTTCAGCCACTATGGTTGATCATGTTTGTCATGTCTATGATATTATGGCTTTCATAGAAGAACTCTATGTTGGATATTGGTTGCAGATTGGCAGGTACCTTAGTACACTAAGCAAAAGAGTCATGAATGGACAGATGAAGAGTTTAAGAAGATCAGAAGGAAAGCCTATGGTTACTTTCTCAAGGACGGATTTCTTTGGAAGCATCCGAAGAAAAGAGGCGGATTACCTTTGCGGGTTGTCTGCGATAGAGAGACACAGTTACAGGTGATGAGGGAGTTTCATGAGAGTCCTTGGGCTAGTCATAGAGGAGTATGGGCTACTTATGAGAAAATCAAGGAGAAATATTGGTGGAAAGGCATGTATAGAGATGTTTCTTACTTTGTTGAGACTTGCAGAGACTGCCAGATGTATTCGGTAGTGTGTCATCGAGATGAGCTTCATCCGACCTATCCATTATGCATTCATTATAAGTGGGTAGTTGATTTGGTTACCATGCCTATGGGTCTATGGCAGATGAGGTACATTGTTTTGGCTAGAGAGGATCTTACCAATCATGTTGAGGGCAAATCTTTGAGAATGAAGACCACTAGTGCAGTGTGTAAATTCTTATTGGAGGAAATTTTCTGCAGGTATGGTTGTGTGGGTAAGATCACTGCGGATCGTGGTGAATTGGATGCAGATGAAGCTAGGGAGTTTTTCTCTCAGCTAGGAATTAAGTTGGCTCTAACAACAGCATACAATCCAGAGGGAAATGGAAAGAGTGAAAGAGGGCATCCGCCGATAGTGAAAGCATTAGCCAAAGCATGCAGAGGACGGATTGGAGAATGGCCGAGACTTCTACCATTTGCTTTGTGGGCTGATCATACGACTCATAGCGTTACCACAGGATATATGCCTGCAGAGTTGATGTATGGTCAGAAACCTGTTATGCCGACTGAGACTTGTGCTTTGACTTGGTCAGTTTTACCTTGGCAGGAGGATTTGATGAGAGAGGAGCTCTTAGCTCTTCGGATTCGACAGTTGGAGAGGAGACCAGAGGATATTCAGCTAGCTATTGACAGGTTGAAGGTTGCTAGACTAAGGAATAAGGACAGGTTTGACAGCAGGTATCGCTTGCGGCCTAGAGCAATAGAAGAGGGAGATTGGGTATTGGTCTTTGATAGCAGCCTTGAAAATTAGCATACTGCACTTCGGAAGATGGTGAAAAGATGGTTTGGGCCGTACATAGTCAGACATGTCTTTGATAATGCAACATATGAGCTGACTGAATTGGATGGGACAGTGCTTAGAGTGCCTATTGCTGGAAAAAGAATCAAGATTTTCAAGAAAAGAGATGATGAGGATTATGCATTGGAAGAATTTTCAAGAGAAGAGCAACGACAAGAAAATCCAATGGAAGAGACAGATGATATGACAGATAATCTTGTTGATCTACCGGAAATGCATAATGAAGAGATTGATCTGTTTGTGGATCTTGATGATAATGATCATGGGTAGTTGGCCCATCCGGAGGATGCGCAGGATTAGAGGGGGTGGATGTCGTATTGCTGCGCATTTGAGGTGTGAAAACCACCCAAAAGTTGTGCATGAGATTTGTTACTTTGTACATACTTAGACGTAGACGTTGTGCTTTGCTTTGCTTGAACATTTTTCTTTCAGTTGGTTCATGTTCAATTTTACAGAAGAGACAAGCGCTTTTTGGGATTGAATCTGATATTTGGTATAAACAAATTAGAAGGAGAATGGGTTCTAGATCTGCAATGAGTATGGTTTTTCCAAGCTTCCCAAGTTGTTTGCTTATGCTAAAGATACAAATGGTATCGACAAGGGAGTTTAAGAAGCCCAGTGAATTTTCAGATGAACATGAGGCTCATGTGCAGCTTGCCCTTGAGCATGGAACCACTACTTGCTAAAATCCATCAGCACTATTGCTCGTGTACTCAGCTGAGCGGACTTTACAGATCAGAAAAGTTTGTAAACTCTTAAAGCTAACCTTTGGCATGCATTCAATATGCTTACACACACAGACTTCTGTTCTGCATCAAATTGAAGGGTTAAGCTCATGTGATGCTGAAATTGTGATTGCAACCCCTGAACGACTAGATTTGAAGGCAGTTTCGATTTCAAATGTCTCTTTCATGGTCATGGGATGTTTTCTTCCGAGTGGGAACACTTTCGATTGAGGTTCTTTGGCATTACAGCCCGTGGCTACTTTGGGGCTACTTTTCCTTGGAAGGGTGCTTTTCTGGTTCTGGGAGGGAAGCTAATTTGAGGAGAAACGAAAGGGAAAAAGAAAACACGGAAGGAGGAGGCTAATGAGGGGATTTTCAAAATCTAAAGAGGGAGGGAAAAGCAGAAAAGGAGAGCCCGAAAAGGAGACGAGGACGAAAAACAGAAGAGGAAGATAGATGGTACTCTGCTGCTCGACAGGGAGGAATTATGCTGGATGGCGGAATTTTTCTGAATTGGGGAAAATTTGGGGGAAGGAAGCTTTCTCTGGAAAAAGAGGATTCTGTTTTTCTGTGATCAGACAGGAACTTGAATAGGGACGGATTGCTCCTCTCTTGTGCCTCCTGTGTTTTGAATACTCATGTTAGAAGTTTTGGAAGGGTCAACGCTTGTGAACGATTGAGGATGGCATTAGGGGCGAACGTATATGGCATATGTAAGCAATTCAGTATAGGGGAAGCAGGAGGTGGTAAACATTGGATTCGACGGGCCGGAGGTTCAGGAAGGCCAAGGTATTCATAATCGAATTGCTCG
Source organism: Lygodium microphyllum (assembly GCF_053477565.2). Lineage (NCBI taxonomy): Eukaryota > Viridiplantae > Streptophyta > Polypodiopsida > Schizaeales > Lygodiaceae > Lygodium > Lygodium microphyllum. The sequence continues at coordinate 119,892,869 of NC_141146.1, forward strand.
ATCAGGTGCGATGTTTATGTTCTGCAGCTCACAAAGGTCTGGCTATGGCGATTGCTTCCTCAGAATTGTCCACTGTGAGATGCTTTTGAGCTCTTTCCCTATACTCAAAGTTGTGGTGGTAGATGGCGTGAGCTTGTAAGCAGTTACAAATAGCATTTTCAATATTGAAGGAGGACATTGAACCATCGTCTTCAACCGCTTCCTGGGAATCAAAGAGAAGGACCTTAAAACACTTGATCGTGTGCAGATGATGGATGGCGCAGCAGTGCTAAAAGGTATGAAAGAAGTAGCAGACAATATGATCAGATTATAGGTGACATGTTATTCTGCGTGTTGCTGATCATCATAAGGCAGCAACTCCCCAATATCATGGAATGAAGGTTGTGTCGGTAATTTCAAAAGGGATTTTAGGACAGGATTAAAGGGAAAATGTACTATTGGAAATTGAACTGCCAACAAGTCACATAATCATTGTGTCCTTATGCCTTTCAGTGCAGGATTGAATGATCTTCTTTCATCTGCGAAATACTTACAGAACCAGAGATATTGAAAGGTTACGAAAACTAATATTAGCCAAGGAGATAGTGTTGCTAAATTGAGAAACATCGAAAGGGTGCAAACTTGTGGACAACGATGCTTCATGTATTGAATTCTTTACTCTGTTACCAGGGAGAAATAGTCATCTTGCCTAATTTGGAATGAAATCCTATGTGTGTTGTGGATCAACAGTAGCCAATTCGACTGCAAAAACATTAGCCAACTATGCTTCCTATTTGACAATCAGATTACATTGTGATAAATACATCTGTGCTATCCAGCATATTAGACATTTTGAATTGGAGACTTACCAGTCACATATATAGTGTTGATTCAACTCTTGAAAATACCCTGTCATAACTCTACAGCTAAACAACAAGTTGATCCAAAAGTCATGAATCGTATAATGCAGCAATATGCTTGTTTAACAATATGACCAAGACAAGTTACATTAACTCAGAAATCAGATTGCAACTGCTGATGGTATGTCTATGAAGATGATGCAATAGTACTTGCTGCACATGATTACGGTTGTTTTTCATATGTTGATATTATTAACATGAAAGAGAAAAATGTGCTATACATTGCCACAAGTCAGTTTGTCGGCTTATGGAGAATGTAAATGAATATATGGTTCTTGATCATTCCATGTCCAACCCTCTTGATCTTGGAAAGGAGCCACCTCTGAAAGGATAATGCTGATACTTCTGTCTGAAGCTGATAACCAGATTTGTATTAAATGTTCCTATATTGAAGGATGAATTCTATGCTCAGCTGAAAACTTGCTTTTGGTCTTATCATTGCTGCAAAGACGAGGTCTCGTTGAAAGCTTGGTGGATCTAGTACTACACACAAATCCTTACATCTTGCTTATTTATCTGTTTGATCTTCTATCTTGAAATTTATCAAGGTCTTCTGAAGACGCGACTTTGTTTTCATAAACCCTTCGACAACTTTGGTGAGCTCGACGTGAAAGCGTCGCAGAAATTTCAGGATGGGAGATACTTCAGCCTCTATTTCAACTTCGTCTACAATTCCAGCTGCCTCTACTTCAGATCCATCAATGACTGCTGCGTCAAGTACTTCAACGGAGGATCTAAAGCAGATTTTGCAAAATATGTCCATGTATATGCAGCTCCAAAATCAGCAAACACAATTGTATATGCAGCAACAACAACAATTGCATCAACAGCAGTTGTCTCAGCAAAGGCAACTCTATTCGGAGCAGGAAAATGCAAACAGCGCGACTAAGGCTATTGAAGCAGTTGAGAATGAGAAGAAGCTATTTGATGGGCGTAATGTTTCAGCATATTTGAAGACATATGAGATCAAGATGGGGTTTTTTGGAGTTCCAGCTGGACTTATGAGTAAGTACTTCCTTCGTCTTGTCACACCTGCTTTGAGGACAAAAGTGACTGATCTTTTTATTCAAAATACACATTGGCAAGATTTTAAGAATGCCTTGAAAGAAGAATACTTCCTTGAGGACTTTGGTATGGCTACTCGGCGGTCATTCCGAGAGTGGGTCTACATGCCAAACAAAGGTCTCGCTGCTTCGGAGTTGATTCGAGAATTTGAAGAGAGGTATAGTCAGCTTGATGCCATTGAACAAAGAGCATTGGATGTTGAAAAAGTTGAGCTTTTCTTGCAAGCTGCAGATCCTGCTCTTCAAGAAGAATTGGGTGAGCTTCTTGAAGATCGCACGAAGCCTATGGGTCTTAAAACTGATTGGCAGGATGCTCAGGACGCAGTCTCGACTTTGACCAAGAGGAGGATATGGAAGACTCGCCTACAGAATGGTTCCATGACACCTTCACCATCATCAGCTCCTATGCCTACTTCTATCCCTGTTATTTCTTCTCCTCCTCAGCCAGTTTCTTGGCCTATGCCAGTGCCTACTGTTGCCACTCCACCTATCCCTCCTGTTCCACAACCGATGCCTACACCTTCTGCTCCAAAACCATCCGCTCCATCGGTACCTACTTCTCTTGATGACATAATCAAAGGCATCATAGATTTGACACTGGACTCAGTCAAAGCGGAGTTGGTGGGAAAGTTGAAGGAGCAGTTTGCTTCGACTGCACCTACTGCTTCTTCTAGCGCTCCTACTGCACCTAGGAGAGCTCCTAGTGCACCTAGGAGAGATCCGAGATGTATTTGGTGTGATAGTACGGAGCATCAGCATTTCAGGGATTGTGACTCTTTTCAGGATGCAAGGAGGAAGAATGTGGTATATTGGGGACAAGATGGTAAGATTTGGTTGACTGAGATAGGAGCTCCACTTGCTACCAACTTTGGTAAAGGTGGAATGAAGAAGTTAGTGGATGACATGGCTGCGCGTACTTCTTATGTGACAGCTAGAGGTGATGCTTCTGCATATGGAGTACAGATTGAGAAGGGATCAGAGACTCAGTCCGCACTATGGACTTATGCTATGGAGACTGCAAACAAGGGGAAAATTCAGCAAACTGTTTTGACTAGTGCAGGCTCTAGCATCAGATCAGAGACAGGTTGGGACTCGCATGTTGACAGGTATTCTATTTATGCTTATTTGGCTAAGTCTCATGGTGCAGATGTACTTGTTGAGGAGAAGCGTAGGAGGGATGAAGAAAATCCAAGTGCAGCTAAGAAGACTAGAGGGGGTGAGTTTGTTACTCCACCTACTGCAGGACCGTCTTCAAGACCAGGGCCAGATCGACAGATGGAGGATGCTCAAAAGAGAGAAAAGAGGCAAGAGCCTAGAGAGAGAAAGCAGCCAGGATTCAGATTGATGTCCGATATTGAGACATCTATAGACATGAAGAAAATCTTTAATGATAAGATACTTGGCAGTGAGGTGACTTTCACTATTTCTGAGATTTTGGGCATCTCAAAAAGAGAGTTTCAGGATCAGTTTCAGGAGGTCCTGAAGAGGAAAAGACATGCATTGTCTACTACTGATACATAGGGAGTTTTGATTAGGGATTTGGATGAGGATGAGGATGAGGTTATGGTTGATAATGCTTCTGTTTTTCCGCAGGTAGAGAAGAGGGTTCAGCCTATGCATTATGCTGAAATTGATGAGCCTGTTTTGATACCGCATAGTCACTTTTCGCGGAGCCATTGGGCTAGGGCAACTACAGAGACGATGGTAAAGATTGGAGAGAAACAGGTGCCTTATGTTGCATTGGTGGATCATGGTTCAGAGATTAATCTCATAGTTCGTGGAGTTTATGAGAGTAACAGATGGCCTATGGATGTAGAGCATGGGTGGCGTATGAGAGCCGCCAATAACACTGCAGGTGATTTGTATGCTACTTGTCCTAGTGTCAGGGTTTCTATTGTTGATGTAGGGGAGGATTTTCATTTCTTGGTGCAGGATTCATGCTCTTATCCCATAATTCTTGGTCAGCCATTCATTACAGAGATGCGCATGGAAACAAAGGTCATGGATGATGGATCTGCTTATGCACGGATTCGTAGTAAAGATGGTATGAGAGCAGTTCAATTTATGACTGTATGTGTGAACCATGTTAGAAACAGAGATACCCTCAGAGATGCACCTTTGCCCACTGTGAGGGATTCGGGTTTTCATTAGGTACCGCCGTTTCGCGAGACGAGGGTGGTACAGAGGAGAGGAGATTGGAGTTCTCGCCTCCTGGCAGCAGTGTTTTCTCCTCTGGTTTTGTTGGGATTTCAGCAAATAGTTCAACGGCGGCTGAGTGCCGCCACCCCTCTGCGACTCTCCTACACCTTGAGGATTGGCCCCTCGATGCGTCGCTCAACATATAAACATTTCGCACAAAATCCACTCAAGGTACCATTTAATCGTATACAGGAATGTACCATTGTCCTTACTTCCCTTTCCCTTAGACCCCACGACTAGCCTATGGCTTAGGGTGTCGTGTTTCTCACTCAACGTGGGTCAAAGTCCTAATGAAAGCAATTGCTGTGCATCCAGGATTTCTGATACCTTTAAATATTTCCATGATTTATGCATAGTGTGGATGCCAAGTGCTCAAACAATTATAAAATCAATATTGTGCACATGCGGAAAACATCCTTTCGATGATTTTTCAACTATCGTTCTTATGCAGCGCTGCATGAACCTAGCACCGAGGAAACCCTCGTGCTACTAGGCTCTTATTTTATAATTATTCACCGACCTATATGGCATGCAAACAAAACAGCAATCTTTTCATCATTTTACTTCGCATTTAGACACATTCTAACCACTCTACCCTCCCATCGATCAAATGTTGCATTGTTGTATGGATTTATAGGGCATTTTGCCATCATTTTATGTGTAAAAAGCGGAAAAAGACGCACTAGAACAAGAAGGTGGGGATGAACTGAGGCAAATCCTCATGCTTCAGTCCCCACAAACATTCACAAACATTGTTATTAATTTTCATTAATTTTTCGCACCCAAAATGCATTTTTCCCCTATTTTTTAGTGATTTTTCTCTATTTTCCTTGTATTTTCCCTTATTTTCTGCATTATTTAATTAGTGAAAATTCAAAATAGGTTATGGGCTATGGCCCTTAGTTCGTTCTTGCAGCAAAAATGAAAATTTAGTTGGTGTTCCTATGTATTTTCCCATTTTTATGCCCAAAAACATTATTTTCCCTTGATTTTCCATATTTTACGTGTTTTAGTGTATTATTTTGAGCCACAAGATGCATATTTTTCTGATTTTCTGATTATGATCAACAAGTACTCATGGAAAACAGCAACATAAACAATTTTTAGCCCACACGAACAACATTTTATCAAACAAAAGCCATGAAATCTCAAATTTCCTTTGAAAAGATTGAATTACCTCTTATTTGCGTGTTTCGGGTTTCATGCCCATGGCTGCAAATCTGAAAATCAGCAGCACTTCATGCTCAGCACGATCACAAGTCACCATTTACAGCCAGTGGAGCAATCCGATCAATGCTGGACAAGCCTCCATCATTCCTTCTTCTTCCTTCCTCTTCCCACATGAATTCCTCCTTAGAAGAGAGAGAGGGAGGAGAGAGAAATACTAGATTTCAATCTCAGCATTCAGGCCATCAATTGAGGAGTGAAGGACGGCGATAGAGTCAGCATTTAGGAGCGAAGCAAGGGCCAATGTCGATTGGATAGGTTGTGTGTAGGCTGCCATGATGATCATCAAGCATCAAGCGCAAAAATCGGGCGCAGATGGCGCCATCCCTCCTCCACGTTTTTCCTCATCTCTCTCCTCAAAAGTTTCATGCTACATTTTAAATTTGGGCTCCCAAGGGTCATGCCCACTTTGGCCACTCTAATGTCCGCCTCTTTGCATCTTGACCGTTTCCTTGGCCATTTTCCCGTCCGGACTCGGAATTGAACTCTGAAAAATCCTAGGCGTTCGGCTTGGCATCACACATTGGCCAGTAGCTCGTGTCAACCCACACGACTGTCTGAAAAATTTTGAAAAATCAATAAGTGTCGCTCGGGCACCTTTAAAGCACTTTGGTGCTTAAAATCGAGCCGCCGCCTTTGACAATGAATATTTTTCCCTTGGTATTCATAATTTTTAGCTATTTTTAAGCACTTTCCGGCACCAAAATTCCGCTCTCATTGGTGACGACGGGATAGGGCAACTCAACCCGTAGAATCCACGAACATATCTGCACATAAAGAACCAAAGAAGCATCACACTGATACAAAACAAAAATATAATCAAACTCAGCACAATGCTCCCCCTACCCCTGGACAGAACCAAGGCATGACATCCACAAGGAGTAGGCCTAGTATCATCTAATAGAAGATCCGAAGCGAGTCGCTAACCAACTGCTCCAACACAGCCAAACTAAAAACCCTATCAAAGAGGTTGCCCTAAATGGTAGTCTGAACTACCTACAAACTAAAGACAACATAGCTAGGAGCTCCTACAAGGCGAGGACTCCTATAGCCTGATAAAGGAGTATTTTCTTTCAGTACATGTCTTCTTTTAGGGTTTGTATTGGATGAACATACTTGGGCATGTAAAAAGGAGGGAGCTGAGCGTAGTGACCCAAAGAGAACAGGGCATCGGTCTCAGGACCTGTCTCGGCACCCAAGAACCTACCAAGCCCTCGCAAGGCGACACTTAATCCTTTTCGAATGCTCACTTTTATTTTCGCTCCAACCTTCCTTGTTTTGGTATTATTTTTCCAGCAAGAAGCCACCCCTAGAAAGACAAGGTATCAGCCCCGGGTCTGACTCGTCTCCAGGAACCTACCAAGCCCTCGCAAGGCGATGAACAACTGCTTATATATTGTCATTTCTTTTCTTTTCTTTGATAGGGGTTAGAACCCCTTTTTACACACCTTCGTATTTATATTCATATTTTGGGATGTTCAGGGTTTCTTGGCATCATCATTATTATCTTCTAGCAGGCGTCTCTAACTGCCTTACTACTAACAAGAACTCCTAGAATGGCTGCCTAGCAGGCTAGCAGAACAGGGCCACTAGGACTTCCTTCTAAAACAGGTCTTTCGATGCTTGACAATGCCTTTACAGGAGGCAATGACTATTCCAACCTCCCTAAAACATACTTAGCCTAAACCTGGGACTTCATGCCTCTGTTGCCGGTCCCCAACAAAGATATATCCCATCGACAAGTACAAATACACATATAACAGGAAAGAAAGGTACTCGTAAAGGAGAGGTAGCACCTGGATTGGCCACAAGAAGCTTCCATCGCAGCAAAGGCTCTTCCAGGCTCCACCAACATGCACGAACACGAAACCTGTCCAGCACAACACTTAAAACAAAAAACCCGATTAAACGCACCCGCACTAGACAAGGAAATGGCCCTCTTGGCCTAATGAAATAAAACATGACTACGCATAACATCCTCCTAGAAATAACTATGATAGACATAAAAGCATACCATTCCTAGGGGAACAGGGCTCGTAGCCCTAAACTAGGTGCATTAAATTATGACCCATCCCTCCTGCGTATATCGCAAGAGGTGTTCGCATCACATGTCGTCTAATCAGTCTGTGGGTCCAAGATAATAAAGGCAGATGAGTCTCGCCTACCCTTTGCATCACCTAGATCAACCATGGTCTGCCAAAGAGGGCATGTTCAGAAAGCATACCCACCAAACGACCAGGTCCTGTCTCACCATCAATAGATATATCGGGACAAGGGCCACAATTAAAGAAGATGTCCTCTTCATACGCAAGATTAGCCAATGAATCGGCAAACTGATTCCAATTCCGTGGAATCAGCTGAAAAGACACTCTATCAAATTCGTCTAGCAAGGCTAGGGCAGTATGATGGTACATGCAAAGGATGGGGTTTCGTACCATGTACGTCCCATTGAGTTGATTTAAAACCAACTGCGAGTCCCCTTTCACCAATAACTGGTGGATACCAACCTTCTTTGCAATGTTCAAACCCATAATCAGGGCTTTGTATTCTGCCATATTATTGGTAAAATTCACCCCGAGATAAGCAGCTAACTTCATGACAATGCGTCGTCGGGGGTCTCGGATGACAACTTCTACACTTCCTTTTTTGCATGCACCCCTGGACGCCCCATCAAAGTACAAGGTGTACGTCCATAAAGGGTTTACATATCCCACCATTCGGAACGCTACTCGTAATTATGATAATCAAAATTCAGCATATTCAACGGGTGGCCTGCAGGTTCCATCCCTCCATCCTCATTGAATTCAATAGGGATGCTCGTCAACATTTGTAGGCAGTGATGGCAGAAGACCTTAATCTCCCAAATAAATGTCCCGCCTTCTTGCTCAATCACCTTATATCCTTTGCTCCACCAAATGAGCTTTCCCTGGTAATACCTGTGTTCTAAATATGGGTGTTCTAAATAAGGGATCAGACGACCCATCAACCTCTATCACGATTTCCTTGCAGATGTTTGATCGATCTCGCCTAGACCTGCAAGGCAGTCATAGTATTAGTGCAATCAGAAATAATAAGGTTTAATCTTATTAAGATTAACCTTATTTTTAAATTCTATCCCCTCAAGGTCAGCTAACAAGACTGTGGACTTATTCTTTCCTATTCTAACGATCCTATAGGGCCCGTCCCATTTGGGCTCTAGCTTGCCTGGAAATAATTCACGTCGTGCGTCATAATACAGAACAAGCTGTCCTTTCTTGAAGGTGTATTTCTTGGCTTTAAGGTCGTGTAACTGCTTCATTCGGCGCTTCGCCACTTCTTGGTGCAATAAGCTATGCAGCTTAAGCTCATCTAAATGTGCTAGTGTCGTCAAGCGCTCAAAAAGTGCGTTTTCATCACTCAAAGAATGATTGATGGCAAACCGAATAGTCGGTAGCTCAATCTCTAAAGGCAAGACACACTCCTCCCCATATACTAACTTGAACGGGGTATGGCTAGTGGCTCGTTTGAAGGTCGTATTATAGGCCCACACTGCCATGTATAACTTTTTATCCCAGTCCCGTTCCTTTTCCGACACAACTTTGGACAGGATGTCCACAAGCTGCTTGTTGGTGCTTTCAACTTGCCCATTGGCTTGCGGGTTATATGGGATTGTCTTGTTATGCTTGATTTGCCAGATCTCTGTCAAACCTTTGATCACCTTATTCAGGAAATGGGTTCCGCGGTCCGACACTAATTCTTTCGGCGGACCAAAACGGCATATTATCTGCTCTAAAAGGAAACTAGCAGTTTCTTTAGCATCATCTTTCCTTGTTGCACGCGCTTCTGACCACTTTGTGAAGTAGTCAGTTGCTACAATGATGTACCTCTTTTGCGTAGTCGACGACGGAGTAATAGGACCCACAAAGTCTATTCCCCACTTCTCGAATGGAAGTATTGCCATAATAGGGGTAAGTGGTCGTTTCCTATTCTCTCGACTATCATGTCGTTGACAAATATCGCATCTCTTGACATACACAAACGCATCCTGGAAGATGGCAGGCCACCAATAACCTACTCTTAAAGCCTTTTGTGCTGTAAGCCATCCAGCAAAATGGCCACCGCAAGTAGAATCATGGCACTCTTCCAAAATGAATGGCACCTCATCAGGCATCACACATCGGCGATAGATGTCATCAAGCCCTTGCCGATATAATGTACCTACGATCAAGGCAAACTTTAACGCTTGCTGCCTAATTTTCCTTCTCTCAGCTTTAGATAATTTGGATCTCGCCTCTCCCATCGATAAATAATGCGTTATTGCAACGTTCCAGGAGGGAATAGATGCCTTATCTATTTTAAATAACAACTCCATGTCACTACCTTCAGCCACAGATTCTTTCCGCTCCCCAAAGTCCACAAGACATTCCACGATGCCTTGCAACCTTGGTGGCTTACTACGGATTTCATATTCAAACTCCTGCAAAGTGATTAACCACTTCCTAGACGATCAGGCGGCTGTAGCTTATTCATCAATAGTCGAAGTCCCTCCGCCTTCGTATAAAGCGCGACTTTCTAATAGAGAATATAATGCCTAAATTTCTTGGTCCCAAAGACCATTGCTAGACACAACTTCTCCATGTAGGTATAATTGATTTCGGATACCCCCAGCTTCCCGCTAGCAAAAGCAATCCGGTGGTACCACTTCTCTTCCCAAATTTGGGCTAAACAGCAGAGCTGATACTATACATGGTGGCTGCTGAGAATATATAGAGCACCTCACCTCTTTTAGGTGCTTTTAAAACGGGCGCTCTTGCTAGCTCCTGTTTCACATCCTCGAATGCTACCTTACAAGGGTCACCCCATTCAAACAAACAGCTAAAGGACAATAAATTTGTAAGCGGTAACATTCTTTCTACCAAGGCGTTTATGAGTCTACGGTAATAACCAACCGAAGACAGAAAGCTATGAACTTCCTTTGGAGTGTGTGGTGGACCCATGGCAACTATAACTTTGACTTTCTCGGGGTCTATCGCAAATCCAACCGAATTGACCACATGACCCACCAATAGCCCATAAGGTACTCCAAAAACACACTTCCGTGGGTTTAGGGCGATGCAGAATTGTCTAGAGCGCTCAAAGCATTTTCTTAAAATGATCAACTGCCTTCCTCTCACGGTGGCGGCCCCTAAGTCATCAATAAATACCTTCAACTCTTCAAGGGATATGTCACCGAATGTCTTATCCGCTGTTCGTTGCCACAAACCAGGCGCATTGCATAACCCAAAGGCCATCACATGGTACGCAAAAGTACCAAATACAGTGATAAAAGTTGTTTTCAATTTGTCCTCTTCTACAATTGCCATTTGGTTGTATCCTGCAAAGCAATCCATAAACGAATATATCTCCCTACCCGCTAATTGATCCAAAATCTGGTCAATAAATGGCAACGGGTAGTAGTCCTTAACTCTCTGTTTATTGAGCTCCCTAAAGTCTACACATAAATGGATTTGATTATTCTTCTTCTTTCTTATCACAACCGGCGAACACCATTCCGTGTGTTGCACAGGAAAAATCAAACCCGCTTTTCGAAGCTTCTGTAACTCTTCAAATAGCCCGTCCCTTAGTTCGAAAGGCATATGCCTTACTTTCTGTCGTACAGGACGACTTCCCTCTTTCAACGAAATTGTATGAACAGCAAGACTAGGAGGAATGCCTCTCAGCTCATCATAACTCCAAGCAAAGATATCACGAAATTCGTAGATCAAGGCCACATAGTCCTCCCTTTTTGCTGTGGTGAGCATAGAACCTAATTTGATTGGCCGTGAATCATCAGGCGTACCAAGGTCTAGCTCGATAACATCTACATCTTTTATACGATCTTGGCCCTCTATCGGCTCGTTCAAAGTAATCTGATAGATGTCTTCCATGGTGGATCCCTCTTTGGACTCATCACTCGATGATGTCTCACTGGCAAATAAATCTTCTAATGTCACCAATTCTGTAGAAGATAGAGGAGCTCTCTCACTTTGCGGCGACTCAGGATAACCATCAACCACCACACGCTAGGCACCTCTACTGAATATTAGTCGACCGGCGGGTATACCTACTTGGCAGTCCGCTTGCAAGATCCAAGGTCGTCTGAGTAATACTTGGTAACTTGGACGGCCTGCAAAACGAATCACCCTAAAGTCCAACAGGCATTCTACATTTGCAACAGTGACATGGACCTTAATAATGCAGCCTTTCGGCTGTCTCAAACTATCATCTGCCATTCTAAGAATTGTGGAGGTATCTTTTTGGATCGCAAGACCCAACCTTTCCATCAGTTCAGAACTCATAATGTTAACAGATGATCCCGTGTCGACAATGGCATAATCTACTAATATCCCATCAACATAGGCTGCAACCCTTGGGCAATGCTTCTCAGCATGCTCAAACCAATCATCACCAACTCGCGCAATACCCAAAGGTTCTACGATATACCCGGTACGTAGGATCTTTCAAAATTCCTTGCGTACTCCTGGGGAAAGCTTAATAAGCTGTAAGAGATTCACAACTGGCTTGACTTTACAAAGAGGGCTTGCCAAATCGAATTCATGATAGTTCGATAGAGCTCGCTTTTCTCGCCAAACCATCTGCTCTTTAGGACGCTGAACTGGCTTTATTGCCTCTTTTTTAACTTTCACCTTATTCTTTGGTGGTTCCTTATCGACTTTACTTTCCACGGGCTTCAAAGGTCCCCCTTCCATGGCAGGATCCAAAACTTGCATTCCTTTGTCGCCTTGTTTAGGGTTTCCGTCGACAGGCTTATCCTTGTTAGCTTCTCTACCCTTTTGACCTCTTGTAAGGACAGCTCGCAGATTAGAGGTTTCAGCATCATTAACGCGTACAGCCTCAATCAAACTAACCCCACTACCACTAGGTAGCTCCTCTACTGTAGTCTTTGGTCGTTGGAGTATTTGTTTAGGCCCATCTTCTCGCTAGGAATCATTTCCTTGCGCACGATGATTAACAGGCCCTGGTTGCCGACTTCCTCGCTGGAGGGAACTGATCTTACTCCAGCAACAAGTAGCTGCTAAATGGCCGGATTTTCCACAAATGTCGCACTTAACATTTGGGCAATTTCTTGGATAGTGCTGCCCATCACACCATTTGCAACTAAACCTCAAAGGTGTACCCTCATCTGGGTATCTACTTCCTATCAAATTTTGTTGTTTTTTAAGGAAGTTGACATCAACGGCTATTTGCCGATACTGCTCCGTAATCATGTCAGTATAATGCTTCATCATGTCTTTAACCTCGCCAAGAACATTGGAAGCGCTCGACTCATAGCCTTGGTCATTACCATGTCGTTCCATTGGCCTAACAATTCGATTAGGCACTGGTTGTTGAGCCACAGGCATGGTATTAGAATTGACCGCCTGGCCTCCACCATTTGGAGCCATTTGACTGCCTGTAGGCATCGACATGCTAGGGGAAGCTAGTAATAAAGGGACATTCTGCATCATGTTCCCTCTCCCATTAGGGTTAGCCATCGCTATCCCTGGGCCACTACTGCCATTGGCCATTGCCATATTGTTTCCCAATACTAAACCCATATTCAAATTACCTTGAGAAGCATAGGCTGCTTGTAGTCAGGATTCCACCTCTTGTGCTCATGTAATGGCAGTATCTATATCCCCCAAGGGGACATTACTCAACTGCAATTGGATATTAAAGTCCAAACCATGTAGGAAATATTGCAATTGGGCAGCTGCGGGGATAGGAATAGAGGTGTCCAACTTACGGAAAACCTCTTTTATCTTCTTCGCATAAGCACGAATATCCTCGTGTGGTTCTTGGCGGGTCACGTTGAGTACATGCAACCAATATTGCCCACCCCTTTCAGGGGCAAACTCCCTTCGAAAAGCTCCATAAAATGCATCAATATTCAATATGGTTCCGGCTTCTAAACCATGATACCATATGGCAGCTCTTCCTTTGAGAGTCATATTAAAGAACATCATTAAATGTCCTTCTTCTTGGATGCGACAGTTAAACATCAGCTTTTGAAACTCGCTAATGTGGAGTTCCGCGTCTTCCTCAACTAGCCCATTAAAAATGGGTAGCGGGTAACTTAGAGCCGGCAAATCCGTCATTCCTGCAGGAATTGCAATAGGCTGCGCCATGACGAGGATTGGATTTCCACTAGGAATAGGGGACGGTGGAGTTACACCTCCCGCACTTGATGTAGACTGGCTTATGGAAGAAAGGGGAGCACTAGAGCTTCCACCCTCTCCTAACTTACTGCTTGTGGCACAAAGACCACTAGATCCACTCCCTCGTAAGGGTTCAGCAGCGCTACGCTTAGGGGAATATCTCCTAAAAATTTCAGCACATTGCCTAGCTCTTTCGTCTCTCTCTTGCTTTTGGATTTCTGCTAGACGATGCTTATTGATAAATAACGAATCAATCTCAGTATCTTTTGGTATAAACTGCTAGTTGGTCCCTAGACAACCAGGATTCGAGGACCGCCACTTTTAAGCGGCTCCCGGCAGATGCACCACTGATGGAACCTAAAACGGACCGGCACTAGCTCGTGCACTAGCCGAACCTCTATCTCACGCGCTCAACAACCCCACGGCCTTGCGGCCAGGAGTGTTGATAACACATACATTGCCTTCCTAGACGTCTTGCGTTTGTGTTACGCCGTTTATAGTCCACTCTTCTCTCACCCACTACTCCTCAGAGGGAGTCCCTTACACATTGCCTAATGGCACGAAGCACAGACATAGGGGGTCCTCCAATAGCTGAGTGCCACCACCCCTCTGCGACTCTCCTACACCTTGGGGATTGGCCCCTCGATGCGTCGCTCAACATATAAACATTTCACACAAAATCCACTCAAGGTACCATTTAATTGTATACAAGAATGTACCATTTTCCTTACTTCCCTTTCCCTTAGACCCCACGACTAGCCTATGGCTTAGGGTGTCCTGTCTCTCACTCAACGTGGGTCAAGGTCCTAATGAAAGCAATTGCTGTGCATCCAGGATTTCTGATATCTTTAAATATTTCTATGATTTATGCATAGTGTGGATGCCAAGTGCTCAAACAATTATAAAATCAATATTGTGCACATGCGGAAAACATCCTTTCGATGATTTTTCAACTATCGTTCTTATGCGGCGCTGCATGAACCTAGCATCGAGGAAACCCTCGTGCTAGTAGGCTCTTATTTTATAATTATTCACCAATCTATATGGCATGCAAACAAAAAAGTAATCTTTTCATCATTTTACTTTGCATTTAGACACATTCTAACCACTCTACCCTCCCATTGATCAAATGTTGCATTGTTGTATGGATTTATAGGGCATTTTGCCATCATTTTATGTGTAAAAAGCGAAAAAAGACGCACTAGAACAAGAAGGTGGGGATGAACTGAGGAAAATCCTCATGCTTCAGTCCCACAAACATTCACAAACATTGTTCTTAATTTTCATTAATTTTCCGCACCCAAAATGCATTTTTCCCCTATTTTTTAGTGCTTTTTCTCTATTTTCCTTGTATTTTCCCTTATTTTCTGCATTATTTAATTAGCAAAAATTCAAAATAGGTTATGGGCTATGGCCCTTAGTTCCTTCTTGCAGAAAAAATGAAAATTTAGTTGGTGTTCCTATGCATTTCCCCATTTTTATGCCCAAAAACATCATTTTTCCTTGATTTTCCATATTTTACGTGTTTTAGTGTATTATTTTGAGCCACAAGATGCATATTTTTCTGATTTTCTGATTATGATCAACAAGTACTCATGGAAAACAGCAACATAAACAATTTTTAGCCCACATGAACAACATTTTATCAATCAAAAGCCATGAAATCTCAAATTTCCTTTGAAAAGATTGAATTACCGCTTATTTGCGTGTTTCGGGTTTCATGCCCATGGCTGCAAATCTGAAAATCAGTAGCACTTCATGCTCACCACGATCACAAGTCACCATTTCCAGCCCGTGGAGTAATCCGATCAATGCTGGACAAGCCTCCATCATTCATTCTTCTTCCTTCCTCTTCCCACATGAATTCCTCCTTAGAAGAGAGAGAGGGAGGAGAGAGAAAGACTAGATTTCCATCTCAGCATTCAGGCCATCAATTGAGGAGCGAAGGACGGCGATAGAGTCAGCATTCAGGAGGGAAGCAAGGGCCAATGTCGATTGGATAGGTTGTGTGTAGGCTGCCATGATGATCATCAAGCATCAAGCGCAAAAATCGGGCGCAGATGGCGCCATCCCTCCTCCACGTTTTTCCTCATCTCTCTCCTCAAAAGTTTCATGTTACATTTTAAATTTGGGCTCCCAAGGGTCATGCCCACTTTGGCCACTCTAATGTCCACCTCTTCGCATCTTGACCGTTTCCTTGGCCATTTTTCCATCTGGACTCGGAATTGAACTCTGAAAAATCTTGGGCGTCCACCTTGGCGTCACGCATTGGCCAGTAGCTCATGTCAACCCGCACAACTATCTGAAAAATTATGAAAAATCAACAAGTGTGGCTCGGGCACCTTTAAAGCACTTTGGTGCTTAAAATCGTCCTAGATCGAGCCGCCGCCTTTGACGGTGAATATTTTTCCCTTGGTATTTGTAATTTTTAGCTATTTTTAAGCACTTTCCGGCACCAAAATTCCGCTCTCACTCATAATCTTCCTTAAAAGTTTTAATAAAGCTTAAAATATTTATATTCTTTTCCATCATCCCTCACATTAGTTGCAATCTTCCACTTTGTTAATGCCTCTGACTAATGCCCAAAATGATTATGATCTACAATAAGGATTTCAATAAGCATTGGAGATTCAAAAGGACACTCTCCCCATAATGCATCTTCACGGGCTTCAGCTTTTTGTAGATTTCTCTCTGCAACACTGGCATGTTTGTGAGCAACTTTTGATTGCAATACCTCCATTGCATGTAACCTTTGACTTTGTTAGAGGTGCTTTATCTTGTGTTCCAGCAACCGTGTCTCTTTCTTGAGCTAATGTACCTTCAGCAATAACTTTTAATTTTGTTGATTCAGCTTGCATGTCCTTCAAAGCCTTCTCTAGGTAAAAAACACATTGTTTTTTAATAGCCAATGCTCTCTTTAGACTCTCTTCTCACTTTTTAGCTTTAAAAATAGCTAAAAGGTATGCAAAAAGCTCCTTTCTTAAGTTCTCTTTTGCATCTTATATTGTAGCCTTTAATTTCTCTGTCTTAGAGCCTCAATCTTTTCACTCCATTAGTAAAAAAACCCATGTTGTATTAACAATCATAAAGATCTAACTCCAATTTTGATATGTGAACCATCAAGGCATCTCTATCTTCCTTCTCTATGGAGCCCTCATCCAATGTATCTACTTCTTTGAAACGCCTTCAAATTTCAAGTTTAGATTGACCAACATATACACCATAATCTTCCTAAGTCCTAATTGTGCTATGTTCAACCACATTGCACTCAACACGGCCTTTGACAAAGCTAATCTCATTTCCTCCATAAGTCTCAAAGTTTGGTGAATTAAATTTCCCTTTGTTCCCTCATAGACTTATTTCAAAACAAGGCTTCTTTTAGTGAATCATTAGTATATCTTCAGCTATTAGTGCTCAAGCCTCACTCAACATTTTCAATTGTGCAGATAAGGATTGTGATGAGTTGCATAACTCCATATGCTCTATAATTTCCAATTTGAATCTCAAATTGATGGCCATGATAAAATGCTTCTTCCGATTTTTTGGTCATCAAGGTAAAGTAGTAATTCCAAGTTATTACATATACTGACCAAGCATAATAATTTCATTACACCTTGCTTTCCCTTTGGTAATTCAATTTCGTTCATGATCTTCCACAGCAGTTTTAGGAGAAGAGAGATGAGAAACAACCGCTACTCCTTCCATAATATCCTCATCATCATATTCTTCTTCCTCATCCTTGGCATTAATATCATCATCCACCTCTAAAGAGCTTTTCACAGATCACCCAGTAACCAATGTGACTAGCTCAAGCCTTTATAAGAAAAGTCTCCTCCAAGATCAATAGATATGGATCATGTTAACTCCCTCCTTGAGTCTCTAAAGACTAATTACTTTTTCATATGTATGTGCACTGCAAGGGAATGGAGCAATAGCGACGCACATTTGCAATGTAAAATAGTGGCATTGTGTTGCAAATGGCCATTGCTATTAGCATCACAATTATAATTTTCGACGCTAATAGCCACACCAATACTGATGCCAACAATGATGTCGATAGTAATGCTAATAGCGATGCCACTCTAAGAAAAAAGTGTTGAAAACCCAAGTGTGGCATTTGTTGAAAACATTTGTGAGAGAGAATGAAAGAGAGAGCAAGAGAGCTTAAAGCTCTAAGAGAGAGAGAGAGAGGGAGAGAGGGAGGGAGGGAGAGCTCATCATCGCTGTCATCATCATCATTGTCTTACTACATGAAGAAGAAAAAAAAGTGTGCAAGGGAGAAGGGAGGGAAGGAGCAAAGAGGAGACACAAAGGGTTTCATCTTCTGGCCTTTGAGGTAGGTATATTACCTCTTTTTACTTTTATTTTGTATTATCTTATTTTCCTTTTTTTGGAGAGAGACGGAAAAAGAGAGATAGAGAGAAAAAAATTGAGAGTGAGAGAGAGGGAGAGAGAAATAGGAAAACCATGAGAGAATGAGAGGGAAGGGAAAGAGATAAAAGTAAAGGGAGAGGGGGGAGAGAGATAAAGAGAAGTAGGGAGACATTTCTTTCAATATCTTTGTTTTCTAAGTTTTTTATTTTCTATCTTTGATTTTTTTTGCAATGAGATTCTTTGAGTGAAAGTATGGAGGGAGAGAAATAGAGAGAAGAAGGGAGGGGAAGCAAGAGAGAGATGAAGAGAAATAAAAAGGGGGAGAGAGAGGGGCTTCATAAAAAAGTGTTAAAATGTGAGCGTGGCATTTTATGGGTTTATAAACAAGCAAGAGTGAGGGAGCAAAAGAGAGAGAGAAAGAGCTCAAAGTAAGGGAGATTGAGAGAGAGAGAGAGAGAGAGAGAGAGAGAGAGAGAGGCCACCACCACTGCCATCCACAAAAAAGAGAGGAGAAAACTGCAAAGGAGAAGGAGGAGACCTGTGAAGGAAAAGGAGGAAAACCATGAAGGAGAAGGAGAGAAGCATGAAATGATTCTTCTTCAATCTTTGAGTGTAACGCGCCCGCTCCTCAAATCGGGAAACACGTCTTAGCAGTCCATTGAGAGATATATCTAGAAGACACCGCCCGACACTCCCAAGGAATGACACGAGGTTTGCCAACTAGGGTCTCTCGAGTCTGCCCTGCAACGAAACTTATCTGGCCGTTCCCACTAGGATCAACTTGAAGTCTGGGTTCCTAGCCAACATTATCTAAGTTCATAGACCGACTTTTTCCTAACATTTCCTTTGAGGAAAGCTCTCGGCTAACCAAGACCACCCTTCTATAGGATAGACCCATTGGTCACATCCACATCACTCTTCCCTCGGGGGTTGTTTTAGTTATCTAATTACCTACCACGTTATGTTTGCACATAAAAGCAGCTTCCTTAATTAACCTGTTAGTCGCAGGTTCCTTTACGTAATTTAGGGCACAGACACAAAGACAATATAAAACAATATCAAACACTTCCTTAACTTATCTTCAGATTAATGTTTGTCTCTTGCCCATACATGAGAATTAAGTGTTCCTTTCTGCCTCAGCAGAAAAATCATTCCGTCTCCCAACAACAAAACCTGAAGGTTTATCCTACCAAGATTCCACCTTGTAACTAGTATCAAGGGTTCGAGATCCCATCTTGAATCATGTAGAACACTTGTGTAGGATCCGGAGGCATTGGGATTTACAGCCAGAGTTCCCACTGGCACCCAAGGGTCCTCCTACGCCAAGTAATTTCCACGGAGAGACCTCTCGAGGTGGGTTTAGCCCACATTGTTGGCGCAGATTCATAAGCCCCTTGGTTAGGGTTTGGCGGTTTGCGGGGGGTAGCTATTGCCATCCTTCCTTAATTATACCTTTAGGAAATCAACCACAGCTGAAGCACCCAGCTTAAAAACAATCACTAGGGAAAACATCCCTTTTGTTTCCATGGCAATTAGTCATCTCTAACCCGACCATGCAATCATCAAACACATCCCACTTGGGTTAACATCCAAAACCACATTAACAAATAGTTGAATGCATAACCTCTTACTTCAAGGCATCACAAAACCATTGCATGCACAATCAAAATTTAACTTGGATGTATCAAAACACTTGCTCGAGGGATTTACAACATTTTCAAACAACCATGGGTCAACAATCCATTTAGGGTTAGGTCACCAGCTTCAATTAAGCTAGGAGTGTATCCATTTGTGATAGTCCATAGCAAGTTTGATAAAACAATTTACAGGCAATTGTATTTATTCCTAATGCATCGGATCTCATGAAGGTCTAGGTTTCTATCCATCGGAAACTATCATTTCATGTGTTTCTTTTAGTCATGATCATGAAGCATGAATTCTAAATGGCTATTCATGCACTGAACTAGTTTGAAAGCTATTATTTTATGTGAAATAATGCAAAAATCTTATCATTTTATGTGTGTAAAAGCTATCATTTCATGTATATAAACTTATGCGAACTCCATACTCTACCATTTCATGCATGCAACCGAGCGCTTAGAGTAAACAAAAATCCTACGACTCCTCCTTGTTCCATGCACATAGCTAATCCTTTTATCTCTTCCACGAGAAATAATACATAATTAACTATAACACTTAAAGAACCTGGGTTTTATTCGTGTTCGTAGGGGCATTTATTGCATTGGTCGCTCTGCTCGCCTCTCCCACACTACCGGCACCAATGGTAGCTTTGTCACCTACACTTCGCGTAATTTTCTTCTTGGGAGCCATTTCTACTCGAGGTTTGGATAGTCCGGGCCTTAGTGGCCTTCAAAATTACCAGTTTGGGAGGGAAAGGTCACGGGCAGGGGATCCTTTACCGATGAGGGGGTGGCTTGAGTGAGGCTCCTCCAACCGTCTTCACTCTCCAACTCTCTTCCCCTCTCTTTATGCTTCTCTCTCTCACCCTCTCTTCTTCCTCTTCTCTTCTCCTTCTTTCTCTCTCTCCTTCCTCTTCTTCTTCTTCTTTCTCTTCTTCTTCTCTCTTTCTCCCTCTTATTCTTCTTTTCTTCCCTCCTCTTCCTCTTCTCTCCCTCTCCTTTTCTTCTCTCCCTCTCCCCTTCCTCTTCTCTCTCTCCTTCTCTCCCTCTCCTTCTTCTTCTTCTTCCTTTCTTCTCTCCTTCCCCTACTCTCTCTCCCTTTCCTTCTTCTCTTCTTCTCTCCCTCTCCTCTTCCTCTTCTTCTGTAGCAGCATAACCGCATAATCTTCCCCCCTAGCCTTGTGATCGCATAGGCCTTATATAGCCTTTGCAAGTGGAGTTATCCCCTCTCTCTCTCATCGTCTTGGTCGACAAGTGGATGGTGGACTCCATCATGCAAGTATATGTATTTGAGAGGAGGCAAAAGCTTCGAGAGGAGCTACTGATCATGCTGATCATGGACGTGGCGATGATCGCGAAGCTTGCAGAGGGAGGATCGGTGGTGCTCCACGACAGTAGGTAAATCTTCATTGTCTTTTCTTATTTTTCTTCAAACCTTTTTAAGTTTGAAACCTTAATCTCTTCCTTTTGATTTTTCTAACCCCTTTGAATCTTTAGCCCCTAACCCTTGTTCTTATATGCGGGGGCAAGGATGAAGAATTTTAAGATCCCCAGGGTTCTCGTGTAGAGCAAAGCTTCGGAATCCATGTCTTTTGAGAGATGAAACTCCAAAGTAGTGCTTACCATGCATACGGAAAAGGAAAAACTTGACATTTTTTATTATTGACTAACTCGAGATATTACATCCTCTCCCCCTTAGAGGAATCGAGATGTCCTCATCTCGAGAAGAAACTGGGAAAGACAAGCACTAGTGGGGCTTATGACCTGTGGGTTAATACAAGCCATGCATCCGCTGTGCTACTCTTAATGTTCCGAGTAGTGCACTCATATTATTTGAATTGACCATAGGTACAAGGGCAGGATTTATTCCAAGTACAAGTCTTATCACCTCAAGAAGATATTCCTAGGATATCTAGTCATTCTCAAAGGTTACAACAGGCTCCAAGCCTTCTTCATCATGTGGTTCATAATATGAGCCAAAAGTAGATTTTAGACGGCTTCGTTTGACCGCATGTTCCTGATTCTCAGGGTCCGACTCAATCTGTTTGGATGTGTCCTAGTTCATTGTAGTGGAAACATCTCAAGGTCCGACTCGGGACAATCTGTTTGGATGTGTCATAGTTCATTGTAGTGAAAACATTGGCGGTTGGGACATCTCTTACCGATGTGTCCTATCTCTCCGCACTTGTGGCACCTCTTGTCTTGATCTTGTGAGTCATCTTCATCATAGTTGCCTGATTTAAGTTCTTGGACGATTGGATTCACTCAGAGTAATGCATCTTGCAAGTCCGTTGGGCGCATTGATTCCAATCGAGTGTTTATGGGTGGATTCAACCCAACACAGAACTTTGACACCTTTTGTGTCATATCCATTGGGGGTGCATACTTTAGGAGTGAAACAAACTTTGAATAATATGGTTCAAGGGATAATCCTAGCTGTTTCAAGTCATAGAATCCATTCATCTTTTGAGTGCAATAGGCAGGTGGCAGATACCTCCCTCACACAGCTTCCTTAAGCTTATTCCAAGTGACTATTGTTGAGATATCGAGCTCTACTGGTGATATGCCAGGGTGACCGTTGTGCATTTATGTCACCGACTTGTCAGTTGTAGATGCAGTTGGTACACCGCCCATTAATAATAGCTACATGACAGCTATCCTTATCTACTCTAGTTCGTGGCTCAGTTAGTATGCCACCTTAAATAGTTGAGTTTGGTTTGAGACCCATATATAGGGTTCTTCTATTTCTTTGTATGAGACTCCTTTTTGGCTTACACAACTAAGAAGAGGAAAACTGTTTTCAGCCTCCACCCTTGTGTGTATTCCCCCATTGTGCAAGCAAGAAAGCTACAAGTGAGACTCCTTCCTTCTCTCCCACAATCTTGACATGGTATGAGAGACTTGTTCATGGTAAGGAGCTCAAGAAAGCAAGCCAAGCTCGCGGTATTTTGGTAAGAGGAGCAGTGTTGCTTTCATTTTCTGTTTTGGGAGCAGATCTCTGCAAGTAGCACAGCCGGAAATTGCAAGAGTGCATTGTCTCAGGTTGAGACATCCTTCGCGGTGAAGCAAGAGGGTAGTATATACTGCGGGTTAGGGCTTTAGCCCTTGGCGACCTTGTTTTTTTGATTTGAGGCCATTTTGGGGCCTGTTTTGGAGGCGGAAGTTTTCTGCATGCACTCAGGAAAAGGCCCAGTTTTATGCTGTGCAGCCACTGTTCTACAGGTCGGTGAAAAGTTACTGTAGAAATTGCATCGTATGCCTATGCGCAGAGACATTGGGAGTTACAGAATCATCCTTGTTGCCTGTTGATGCAAAATCATCACTAGGAAGTGACTGTGTGGTTAAATACCACTTTCATCAGTTTTGTAGATTTGCCCTTGTGAGGCTGAAGCTGTGTTCTCTGCAGTGACAGAATTTTTTGCAGTATTCTGTAATGGCGTCTGATTCTCTTTCACAGATTGTAACTGAAAAGCTTGACAAGAACAATTTCCAAGCATGGAAATTTAGAATGACGAATTTCCTTATGGGAAAAGGATATTGGGAATTTGTTGCATGAAATGAAGAAGAACCAGTTCTTCCTGATGTTCCCAATCAACAGCAAATGCAGGCATTCAAAGCATGGCATGAGAGAGCCAGGAAAGTTATGTACTGGCTGTCTATGAGTATTTCAGACTCTATGATTGTGCATATTTAGGATGCAAGTACGCCAAAGGAGGCATGGGATACTTTGTCAAAAATGTATAGCACAAATACGCAAGCCAAGAAAATGCAGCTCAAGCAAGAGTTGCATAATGTGCAAAGAGAAAGTATGAGCATCAAGGACTACCACATGAAGGTGAAGAAGATTGCAGATGCACTTGCTTCCATTGGGTCGCCAATGGAAGATGATGATTTAGTTTCTGTGACCTTGAATGGTCTAGGAAAGGATTATGCACAGTTTCGAACATCCATTTCCGTCCGTGAAAGATTTCCTGATTTTGAGGAGTTGATTGCTCTTCTAATTTCTAAGGAGCAGAGAAATGGTGGTGCATCTTCTTCAGGAGGAACTTCAAAAGAAGTTGTCTTCTACTCAAATGTTGGAAGAGGTAGAGGCAGAGGTAGAGGAGGCCGATTTGGAGGCCATGGTAGAAATCAAAATATGCAGCAAACTCAAGAAAACTAGTCCTATGGAGGAGGACGTGGTAACTCTAGAGGCAGGGGGAGCCAAAGAGGTCATGGTGGATGGCAAAGAGGCCAAAATGCAAACAGTAATGTTAAATGCTACTACTATGGTAAAATGGGTCATATGGCTAAAGACTGCTATAAAAAGCAGAATGATATCATGAATGAAAAACTGCAACAAGGGAATTATGCATCTTCTAGTAGACAGGGTGATGATAGAAATGAGCATTTGTTTATGGTGCAGCACATGAACAATTCTGTGACAAGTGCAGAAGAAAGCAATGATGTATGGTATGTTGACTCAGGTGCATCAAACCACATGACAAGTCATGTAGAATGGATGGAGGATGCAAGAAAAATGGAAAATCCAGGATTTGTGGAGATTGGTGATGATACTGCACATCCTATTGTGCAGATTGGAAAAATTCATTTGTCTATGCAAGATGGGAAAAAGAAATACATATCCGATGTATTTCATGTCTCGAATATCACCAAGAATCTGGTTTCTGTTGGTCAAATGGTTGAGCAGGGCTTGCAGGTCAGATTTAATCCTCATGGATGCTTTATTGAGGATATGAAAAATAAAGGTCGCTTGATAGCAAAAGGAAAGAAGAAGGGCAGAATGTTTACGTTGGATGCAGACATGCCTGAATTGAGTGCAGCAATGTTTGCACATGGGACCGGTGTAGTTGCAGATATTGATATCTGGCATAAATGCATTGGTCACGTTAATGTACAGCGACTTAAATCAATGCAGGCCCAAAATATTGTTGCAGGATTGCCTAAATTCAAGGTTGCAGAAATGCATAAGGTATGTGAAGCCTGCCAATTTGGAAAACTGGCAAGGAAACCATTTCCTAGACATGTTCAAGAGAGTGAGAAGCCATTGGAATTAATCCACTCTGATGTGTGGACTACTAAAGCTGCATCTCTTGGAGGCTGTCATTATTTTGTCACTTTTATTGATGACTATAGCAGAAAAGTTTGGGTGTATTTTATGAAAAAGAAAAGTGAAGTTTTTGGGCATTTCAAAACTCTTAAAGCTATGGTTGAAAAAGAAACAGGCCTGCAAATAAAATGCCTAAGGTCAGATACAGGGGGAGAGTACCTCTCAAATGAGTTTGCAAGGTTCCTGCAAGAGCATGGTATAAAGCAGCAATATTCATGCAGTCATACCCCACAACAAAATGGAGTTGCAGAAAGGAAAAATAGGCATATTGGAGAGGTATCTCGTGCCATGCTCAACGAAAAAGACTTGCCAGATTTTTACTGGGCTGAAGTAGTTGCTACAGCAGTCTATATAATGAATAGGACTCCCACTACAGCAATACATGGGATGACTCCAGAGGAGAGGTATACTGGTAGGAAACCAGATATTTCTCATTTGAAAATTTTTGGTTGCATTGCCTATGTACATGTGCCAGATGAATTGAGATCCAAGTTGGATCCAAAAGCTGATAAGTGCATCTTTATTGGTTACTCTCTACAGCAAAAAAGGTATAGATGCTATAACCCTTCTACTCGTAAGTTTATAGTGAGCAGAGATGTTGTTTTTGATGAGATAAGTAGCTGGTATAAACCAATAAATGTGATTAATGATGTAGATGCACAAATGGTAATGCTGCACAGAAATCACAGCAACAGTCACAAAATATTAGTGGACCAGGAGCGCCCTCTAGCAATGGTTCACATTCTTCGCCATGGACAAGCAGATTGAGATCAAGAGAATCTTCTCAAAGCAATGCAAATAGTGGTATGCAGGTATCACGAAAAGGAAAAGAGAAGGTTGATCAGCCCATGTTTGATGTGAATGCAGGTCACTCTTATGTGGATGGTGAATCCAGTGGCTCAGAACAGAGCATTGATGATGAGTTGGGTATTCCTTCTATTGTTACACCTGGAGTAAGGAAGACCAGGGATGTTTTGAGAGCACCTAGGAGTGAACCTACTTTGCGCAGGTCTACGAGAGCTAGGTATCCTATGGATAGGCTGAAATATGATAGATTTACAGCCATTCACTATGCATATATGGTCAAAGTGATATAGGAACCAGAACCCACTTCTTTTGAGCAAGCCATGGGAAAAGAAAAATGGGAGAAAGCCATGGATAAAGAAATGGATGCCTTGGAAGAAAATGCTATATGGGAGTTAGTACCTTTGCCTAAAGGTAAGAATGCAATTGGCTGTAAGTGGGTTTATAAGGTGAAGCACAATGCAGATGGTTCTCTGAACAGATACAAGGCAAGATTAGTAGTCAAGGGGTATGCACAAACATATGGCATTGATTATGAAGAAACATTCAGTCCGGTTGCAAGGATGGCAACCGTAAGAGCAGTCATTGCTATGGCTGCATCAAAGGGATGTTCTTTACATTAGATGGATGTAAAGAATGCCTTCTTGCATGGTGATTTGCAAGAAGAGGTCTATATGGAGCAGCCACCAGGTTATATGCATGTTGTTCATCCTGAGTTTGTTTGCAGGTTGAAGAAAGCCTTGTATGGCTTGAAGCAAGCACCTAGAGCATGGTCTGACAAGATAGGATAGTATCTTGTCACTATTGGCTTTCAGATTTCCAAGGCAGATTTCTCACTTTATGTGAGAAAAACAGAGAAATGTATTATGCTACTTGTCATTTATGTTGATGATTTGATTATGACACGTGACAGTGATGAAGATATCCTTTATGTGAAAATGCTATTGAAGTAGAAGTTTGAGATGAAGGATTTGAGAGAGCTGCGTTATTTCTTGGGCATTGAGGTGATTAGATCACCAAGTGGGATATAGCTCTTGCAGAGGCAGTATGGATTGGACATGCTGTCCAAATATGGGATGACAGGCTGTAAGTCTATTTCAGTTCCTTTGGAGCAGAATGTGAAGCTGAGCACAGATGAAGGTGAGCTTCTGGAAGATCCTACTATGTACAGACGCATAGTAGGAAGCTTGATTTCTATGACTATTACCAGGCCAGATTTGAGCTATGCTGTTGGATTGGTAAGTCAGTTTATGCAGGCTCCAAGGAAACCGCATTTGGATGCGGCTAGACGCATACTCAGGTATGTGAAGTCCACATTGTAGTATGGACTATTTTATGATACTGGGGTTCAGATATAGTTGTATGGATACACTGATGCTGATTGGGCTGGTAGCATTTCTGATAGACGATCTACCAGTGGATATGTGTTCTCTTTTGGGAGTGCTGCAGTCACTTGGAGTAGCAAGAAACAGCCTACAGTTGCCTTGTCGAGCATAGAGGCCGAGTACAGGGGTGCAGCAATGGCTACATGTGAGGTAGCTTGGTTGTATAAGCTACTTTATGATATGCATCAGTCTACAGATGGACCAGTTGTCATTTATTCTGACAACATGAGTAGTATACACTTGGCAAATAACCCAGTCTGTCATGCTAGAACAAAGCACATTGAGGTGCATTATCACTATGTGCGGGAGAGGGTTTTACTATTATATCTAAATTTTTTATAGAAAATTTTATGTACAATTTTAAGACATTAGGTGTACGTAATGCTAAAAAATGAATTATACAAGAATATTTAGTGTACATAGCTACAAGAGTGGTAGGGGTGCATGTCCTACCACCAAATGTTTTCCCCTTTGTAACTATTGTTATTTGTGTCAAAAATTTTCTCTACAACTATTACTATTTGCATTGTTACTAGCATCGTCAGCTAATAGCAATGCTAATAGAGATGGATTTATTGCATCACTAATAGCGACGTGAATAGTGATGATGGGAGCAATTCTTTTCAGAAATAATTCTGTCCCTTTAAGCATTGCTATTGGGTTTATATATTGTAGTGCTAATTTTATTTATGCAATGTGTCCTAAAGAACATGCTTAAAAAATGTACCTTCTGCTCAATTAAACATGATTTGAGAAGAGATGCAACATCTGATCCATGCTATGTAATCAAACGAGCATTTCTCCACAAAAAAAAAAGGATGTACTAGAAAAATAGTACCTACCTTATCTACATTTTCTTGTGTGTCATGCAAAATGTAAACATAATTACTTGATTAGAGTAAATCTTTAACCTCACCTCTCATCACTTGGTAAGGAAATATTGTATTCTACTCCATCCACCCAAAATCTCACAATCACTCAAGAAAATAATGGTCCTCATGATATTGACCAAGAAAACAACCTATCTCACAACTTGTGGAGTCCTTCACGACTCTCAAACTCATTGAAATACCTTTCATACTCATTCAAAGATTCCTAACTCAGTGACAAATATCCCAATTTTTTTGTGTGTAAGAAATAGTGTGTGCTCAATAAAGGTGCTCTTGCAAGTGTGCATGCAACTAAGACTTATTGCATATAGTTGCACCAGGCATCATTAGTGCTAGTGCTCAATGATGGTGTGAAACATGCATCAATCCAACCCATGGCATGGAAGTAATTGATAAAATTAGGATATGATCCCCAAGTATAGTGCATTGGACAAGTGCAACGTGAAGTACTTGTGAGTCCATAATCCCTATGATGTGCAAGAGTTTTGGCACAAGAACATACTTGTTTCAAAAATGTTTGACAACTACTAGTAGACTCTAGTTCCAATATGTAAAAATAACTCCAATCTCGACCAAGCCTATCAAAGCATCAACTTCCTAAGGAAGGAAAAATGCTTTCCTAAGATACTTTTCGTGAATAGATCTCTAAGATTTTGATCAGTTGAGATATTGAAAGCTCAATCAATTGTTCTCAATGACCTCTTTGATCAAGTGGTAAAGCAATTCAATGTATTTTTCCTTCACATGCGCAAACTGAATGAGACTCATAGAATCTGAATGCAATGTAGGGACTGTCAAGATTGTGGGAGAGAAGGAAGGAGTCTCACTTGTAGCTTTCTTTCTTGCACAGTAGGGAAATACACACACAGGTGGATGCTGAAAACAGTTTTCCTCTTCTTAGTTGTGTAAGCCAAAAAGAACTCTCATACAAAGAAATAGAAGAACCCTATATATGGGTCTCAAACCAAACTCAACTAACTAAGGTGGCATACTAACTGAACCACGAACTAGAGTAGATAAGGATAGCTGTCATCTAGCTATTATTCATGGGCAGTGTACCAAGTGCATCTGTAGCTAACAAGTCGGTGACATAAATGCACAACGGTCACCCTAGCATATCACGAGTGGAGCTCGATATCTCAACACTCCCCCTCGAGCTCAATCCCAAATCCTGCACACCAAGCAGGTCTCTGAACTTACGCAGCTTCTTTGCGCCCAATGCCTTCGTAAATATGTTAGATACCTGATCCTCTGTGCCAACATAAACTAGATCAATAAGACCTAGTAAAACTCTCTCTCGCGAATAGTGATAATGCACCTCAATGTGCTTTGTTCTAGCATGATAGACTCGGTTATTTGCCAAGTGTATACTACTCATGTTGTCACAATAAATGACAACTGGCCCATCTATAGGCTGATGCATATCATAAAGTAGCTTATGCAACCAAGCTACCTCACATGCAGCCATTGCTGCACCCCTGTACTCAGCCTCTATGCTCGACAAGGCAACTGTAGGTTGTTTCTTGCTGCTCCAAGTGAATGCAGCACTCCCAAAAGAGAACACATATCCACTGGTATATCGTCTATTAGAAATACTACCAGCCCAATCAGCATCAGTGTATCTATGAAACTGTATTTGAACCCCAGTCTCATAAAATAGTCCATACTGCAATGTGGACTTCACATACCCGAGTATGCATCTAGTCGCATCTAAATGCGGTTTCCTTGGAGCTTGCATAAACTGACTTACCAATCCAACAACATAGCTCAAATCTGGCCTGGTAATAGTCATATAAATTAAACTTCCTACTATGCACCTGTACATAGTAGGGTCTTCCAGAAGCTCACCTGCAACTGCGTTCAGCTTCACATTCTGCTCCAAAGGAACTGAAATAATCTTACAGCCTGTCATCTCATATTTGGACAACATGTCTAATCCATACTGCCTCTACAAGAGCCACATCCCACTTGGTGATCTAATCACCTCAATGTCCAAGAAATAACGCAGCTCTCCCAAATCCTTCATCTCAAACTTCTGCTTTAATAGCATTTTCACATGAAGGATATCTTCATCACTATCACCTATGATAATCAAATCATCAACATAAATGACAAGCACCATAATACATTTCTCTGTTTTTCTCACATAAAGTGAGAAATCTGCCTTGGAAATCTGAAAGCCAATAGTGACAAGATACTGTCCTATCTTGTCAGACCATGCTCTAGGTGCTTGCTTCAAGCCATACAAGGCTTTCTTCAACCTGCAAACAAACTTAGGATGACCAGCATGCACATAACCTGGTGGCTGCTCCATATAGACATTTTCTTGCAAATCACCATGTAAGAAGGCATTCTTTACATCCATCTGATGTAAAGACCATCCTTTTGATGCAGCCATAGCAATGACTGCTCTTACGGTTGCCATCCTTGCAACCGGACTGAATGTTTCTTCATAATCAATGCCATATGTTTGTGCATACCCCTTGACTACTAATCTTGCCTTATATCTATTAACAGAACCATTTGCATTGTGTTTCACCTTATAAACCCACTTACAACCAATTGCGTTCTTATCTTTAGGCAAATGTACCAATTCCCATGTAGCATTTGCTTCCAAGGCATCCATTTCTTCATCCATGGCTTTCTCCCATTTTTCTTTTCCCATGGCTTGCTCAAAAGAAGTGGGTTCTAGTTCCTGTATCACTTTGACCATATATGCATAATGAATGGTTGTAAATCCATCATATTTTAGCCTATCCACAGGATACCTAGCTCTGGTAGACCTATGCAAAGTAAGTTCACTCCCAGGTGCTCCCAAAACATCCCTGGTCTTCCTTACTCCAGGTGTAACAATAGAAGGAATACCCAACTCATCATCAATGCTCTGTTCTAAGCCACTGGATTCACCATCCACATAAGAGTGACCTGCATTCACATCAAACATGGGCTGATCTACCTTCTCTTTTCCTTTTCGTGAAACCCGCATACCACTATCTGCATTGTTTTGAGGAGATTCTCCTAATCTCAATCTGCCTGTCCATGGCAAAGAATGTGAACCACTGCTAGAGGACAGTCCAGGTCCACTAATATTTTGTGACTGCTGCTGTGAATTCTCTGCAGCATTACCATTTTGTGCATCTACATCATCAATCACATTTACTGGTTTATACCAGCTACTCATCTCATCAAAAATAACATCTCTACTCACTGTAAACTTACGAATAGAAGGGTTACAGCATCTATACCCTTTCTGCTCTGCAGAGAATAACCAATAAAGATGCACTTCTCAGCTTTTGGATCCAACTTGGATCTCAACTCATCTGGCACATGAACATAGGAAATGCAACCAAAAATCTTCAAATGAGAAATATCTGGTTTCTTACCAGTATACCTCTCCTCTGGAGTCATTCCATGTATTGTTGCAGTGGGAGTCCTGTTCATTATGTAGACTATTGTAGCAACTGCTTCAGCCCAGTAAAAATCTGGCAAGTCTTTTTCGTTGAGCATGGCATGAGATACCTCTCCAATATGCATGTTTTTCCTTTATATAATTCCATTTTGTTGTGGGGTATGACTGCATGAATATTGCTGCTTTATGCCATGCTCCTGCAGGAAACTTGCAAACTCATTTGAGAGGTACTCTCCCCCTCCATCTAACCTTAGGCATTTTATTTGCAGGCCTGTTTATTTTTCAACCATAGCTTTAAGAGTTTTGAAATGTCCAAAAACTTCACTTTTCCTGTTCATAAAATACACCCAAAATTTTCTGCTATAGTCATCAATAAGAGTGACAAAATAATGGCAGCCTCCAAGAGATGCAACTTTAGTAATCCACACATCAGAGTGGATTAATTCCAATGGCTTCTTACTCTCTTAAACATGTCTAGGAAATGGTTTCCTTGCCTGTTTTCCAAACTGACAGGCTTCACATACCTTACGCATTTTTGCAACCTTGAATTTAGGAAATCCTACAACAATATTTTGGGCTTGCATTGATTTAAGTCATCGTACATTAACATGACCAATGCGTTTATGCCAGATATCAATATCTGCAACTACACTGGTCCCATGTGCAAACATTGTTGCACTCAATTCAGGCATGTCTGCATCCAACGTAAACATTCTGCTCTTCTTCTTTCCTTTTGCTATCAAGCGACCTTTATTTTTCATATCCTCAACAAAGCATCCATGAGAAAATCTGACCTGCAAGCCCTGCTCAACCATTTGACCAACAGAAACCAGGTTCTTGGTGATATTCGGGACATGAAATACATCCTACATGTATTTCTTTTTCCCATCCTGCATAGACAAAGGAATATTTTCAATCTGCACAATAGGATGTGCAGTATCATCACCAGTCTCCACAAATCTTGGTTTTTCCATTTTCCTTGCATCCTACATCCATTCTGCATGACCTGTCATGTGGTTTGCTGCACCTGAGTCAACATACCACACATCGTTGCTTTCATCTACACTTGTCACAAAATTGGTCATGTGCTGCACCATAAACAAATGCGAATTTCTGTCATCACCCTGTCTACTAGAAGAAGCATAATTCCCTTGTTGCAATTTTCCATTCATGATGTCATTCTCCTTTTTATAGCAGTCTTTAGCCATATGACCCATTTTACCACAGTAGTAGCATTCAACATTGCTGTTTGCATTTTGGCCTCTTTGCCATCCACCATGACCTCTTTGGCTCCCCCTGCCTCTAGAGTTACCATGTCCTCCCCTATAGGACTGGTTTTCTTGAGTTTGTTGCATATTCTGATTTCTACCACGGCCTCCAGATCGGCCTCCTCTACCTTTGCCTCTACCTCTTCCAGCATTTGAGTAGAAGACAACTTTTTTTGAAGTTCCTCTTGAAGAAGATGCACTACTATTTCTCTGCTCCTCTGAAATTAGAAGAGCAATCAACTCCTCAAAATCAAAAAATCTTTCATGGATGGAAATCAATGTTTGGAACTGTGCATAATCCTTTCCTAGACAATTCAAGGTCACAGAAACTAAATCATCATCTTCCATTGGCGACCCAATGGAAGCAAGTACATCTGCAATCTTCTTCACCTTCATGTGGTAGTCATTGATGCTCATACTTTCTCTTTGCACATTGTGCAACTCTTGCTTGAGCTGCATTTTCCTGGCTTACGTATTTGTGCTATACATTTTTGACAAAGTATCCCATGCCTCCTTTGGCGTACTTGCATCTTGAATATGCACAATCATAGAGTCTGAAA
This sequence comes from Lygodium microphyllum, assembly GCF_053477565.2. Taxonomy (NCBI): domain Eukaryota; kingdom Viridiplantae; phylum Streptophyta; class Polypodiopsida; order Schizaeales; family Lygodiaceae; genus Lygodium; species Lygodium microphyllum. Next base: position 119,925,875 of record NC_141146.1, read on the forward strand.
TATTGATAGACAACCAGTACATAACTTTTCTGGCTCTCTTATGCCATCCTTTAAATGCCAGCATTTGCTGTTGATTGGGAACATCAAGAAGAACTGGTTCTTCTTCATTTCGTGCAATAAATTTCCAATATCCTTTTTCCATAAGGAAATTCGTCATTCTAAACTTCCATGCTTGGAAGTTTTTCTTGTCAAGATTTTCAGTGACAATCTGTGAAAGAGAATCAGACGCCATTACAGAACACTACAAAAAATTCTGTCACTGTAAAAAACACAGCTTCAACCTCACAAGGGCAAATCTGCAAAACTGACGAAAGTGGTATTTGACCACACAGTCACTTCCTAGTGACGATTTGGCATCAACAGGAAACAAGGATGATTTTGTAACTCCCAATGTCTCTGTACACATGCATATAATGCAATTTCTACAGTAACTTTTCACCAACCTATAGAATAGTGGTCGCACAGCAAAAAACAGGGCCTTTTCCTGAGTGCTTACGGAAAACTTCCGCCTCCAAAACAAGCCCCGAAAGGGCATCTCAATCTGAGACAATGCACTCTTGCACTTTTCGGCTGTGCTACCTGTAGGAGACTTGCTCCCCAGAATAGAAAAATGAAAGCAACACTGGTCCTCTTACCAGAACACCGCGAACTTGGTTTGCTTTCTTGAGCTCCTTACCATGAACAAGGCTCTGATACCATGTCAAGATTGTGGGAGAGAAGGAAGGAGTCTCACTTGTAGCTTTCTTCCTTGCACAATGGGGGAATACACACACAGGTGGAGGTTGAAAACAGTTTTCCTCTTCTTAGTTGTGTAAGCCAAAAAGAACTCTCATACAAAGAAATAGAAGAACCCTATATATGGGTCTCAAACCAGACTCAACTAACTAAGGTGGCATACTAACTGAACCACGAACTAGAGTAGATAAGGATAGCTGTCATCTAGCTATTATTCATGGGCGGTGTACCAACTACATCTGCAGCTAACAAGTCGGTGACATAAATGCACAACGGTCACCCTGGCATATCACGAGTGGAGCTCGATATCTCAACAGGGACCACATCAATAATGCCAAAGTCTACCACCAAACAGCCTAATTAGAGAGTCTCCTGCAAGTCTTTGTGGCTACAACATACCCTTTCTCTATAGTAGTAGATAGAGTTGTGCCCTTTTATTCATTAGACATCCAAGAAACAACACCTCCAGCAAAGATGAAGATATAGTCAAAGGTAGACTTCCTATTATTTGTAGTCCCACATAATCAAAGACATTGTATCCCACAACTCTCGTATCTTAGCTACCATAACAAATGCACATAGTTTTTGTGTCCTTTACGTATCTCATGATATCCTTAACAACATCCCAATGTCATCGACTAGTTATCGCTATATCGCATACCACAACTCCCACTACAAATGTTATGTCATGACAAGTGGCTACCATGGCATATTTCAAGGTATCCACTACTATATGAATGCATAAGAAATCTTGGCTATCTTAGAATTTTTCTCATCAAACTCCGGATGACACAGACTCTAGAAAGTTGTCGTGACTAACCTTCATGTAAGAAGGTAAAGGAAAACCAATAGGCTTAACATATTGGAGATGAAATTACTCAAGTACCTTCTAAATGTACTCTTGCCACACATAGAGGAGTCCCTTAGAGAGATCGTGCATAATGCACATCCCAAGAATATGTGAGGCATGTCTCATGTCTTTCATCTCAAAGCTCTTCTTAGACTAACCTTTCAAGGCATTGAGCTCATCATGAGCACTTCTAGCAATCAACATATCATCCACATAGAGGATCAAAATCATAAGGCTGCCATCATGATCCTTCTTCATATATAAACATGGATCCATAACACTATGGGAATATCCCTATGAATGCATAAATGTATCAAACTTGTGGCACCATTCTTTAGGTGCCTCAAGGCCATAAAGGCTTTTCCTCAATCTACACACTAGGTATTACTTGCCATGTTTAGGAAAGCATTTAGGCTACTCCATGCAAATCTCATCATGCAAGTCCCCATGAAGAAAAGTCATCTTAATATCCATTTGATAGAGATCCAATTAAAGCTAAGCAACCAAAGCTAGAACCAAGCCTAAGGCAGTTGTCTACATAACAAGAGAAAAGACTTCATCAAAGTCCACACCATATTCCTACTTGAAGGCCTTAGCAACCAATCTAGTCTTACATCCTAGATTAGGGTATTGAGGGTTACTTTTCAACTTATACACCCACTTGCATAGCAAAGAACACTTGGCACTAGGCAAAGGAACCAAATCCTATGTATAATTTTTATGTAGTGACTCATACTCTGATTGTATGGCCCTCTCCCAAGAGTGACTATCACCTTTGTGCATGGCCTCATCATAAGAAAGAGGCTCACTAGCATTTGTCACCATAACATAATCCATATAGAGCTCAAACCATGCGGGATATTGTCTATCTCTACTAGACTAGCTATGGGGCATGTACATCCTCTTAAAAGCATTAGGGACCTCATCCCCACTAAGGAAACAATTGTTGTTGTTACAAGCTTCTAGCTGGCTACACAATAATAGGAGGTTCCTCCTAAAAGATCACCTTGTGTACCTCAACAACACACTCAGACTACTTATACATTTTCTCCTCATGGAAAACATTATCATGGCTATGGATAGCCTTTCGAGCTCACGGATTCCATAAATGATAGACCATCTTACCTACATCCCCATAACTAAGAAAAATACATTTTCTATACTTAGGATCTAGCTTATTGCACTTGTCCTTGTGTAGATGGGAAAAAGCCTCACAACCAAAGACATGCAAATGAATAGATAAGGAAGGTTTTCTAGACCATACGACCTCTGCAACCTAATAGTTAAGATCAATACATAATCTATCAAGTGTACGGTAGTAGTAACTCCCATAACCCAAAAATGATGTTGTAAGCCTACGTGGCTAAGCATACTAGGAACTTGCCCTTGAATTTTCCTATTCATGTGCTCACCATATTATTCTAGGGTGGGGTGTATGGGGTGGTCAACTAATGCTTAATACACCCATCATCATAAAAATTTTCAAAGGCTTTAGAGACATACTACATCCCCATTATTTGACCTTAGATATTTTAGTTGATACCTAGGTTGTTTCTCAATCAAAGCAAGCCAATGCTAAAAAGTAGCCAAGACTTCCAATTTTTGGTTAATAGGATATGCCGAAACCTTGGGCGTATAGTCATCAATGAAAGATACGAAATAAGTCACCCCATCTAACGATTTGCAAGGCATGGAACCACACACAACCATATGAATGAGAGTGAATGGCTCACCCATGCATGTCATACCATACTTTTTATGTGTATTATGTGTGAGCTTGCCATATAAACAATGATCACAAGACTCAAAGCACTTATACTCAAGGGGAAGAAGATACTGTAAACAAGTAAGCATTTGCATTTTCAAGGACATGTTTCCAAAGTGACGATGCCATAGAGCTACATGTGGAGCTGCAAATACTGCCAAAATATGGGCAACTAACCAAGATACATGTAAAACTACATCCATTACCAAAACGTGGTCAACTAACCCAGATAAAAGTAAGGAATAGAGAGTATTGAAATTAGCACCAAATGAATGGCAAGATTCCCATGGGTAATATTCCATGAGGAATCACCAAAAGAAACTAGATGTCTTGCATCATCCAAGCTGCTAGCACGGATAAGGCTCTTTGTGAGAGATGGTACATAACATATATCATGAAGAGTCAAAATGCAACATAAACCAAACTACATCTAGATATCACCAATATTAACTATGTCCCAATGCCAATCATTACCCAAACTAATGATTTAGCCAAATTGCCATAGGAGTGAAACCACTCTCTATCAGGGTTCATATGAAAAAAAGCCCTTGAATCTTTCAACCAACACTAAGTATACCATCACAAAGCATTAGTTAGCTATGGAGTGCCAAGAGAAGAAGTTGAAAGTATGAAATCATCATCAAAATCAGTTAATACAAAAAAAATCTATTTAGTCTTAACACTAGGCTCACTAGAGACAATGTTGTGATCATAATTTTAACAATATATTAAAGAATTTGAGAATCCCCCAAGTTCCACTCTCAAATTAGAAATAAATATTTGACAATGTGTCTAGATCTTAATCCCTTTTTTCAAGATGGAACTTGGTACTAGCATTTATATAGTATCTAGAAAAAGTTTGAGCATCCTATAAATTCCCAAAGTATATGAAAATTTTCAAAATCCCTAACACTGTTTTTTTTGTCTTGTACTTTATCCTTTCTCTTTTGTTTTCACTTGTCTTCATGCATTTTTTGGCACTTCTTTTCCACACTAATGATAAGTCAAAGAGAACTTACAGCCATGAGACTTATTGTGAGACTATCTATGCGACTAAGAGCAAGACTACTAAGAGTCTTTGCCATGAATGCCATTATTGTCCCTACCATTATTGCCTCTAATTTTCAAACAACGAGGGGTGTAGGAAGAATCAAGATTCTTATTATTAACCTCTTTAGTCAAGACTACATGTAACATGCCCGCCTAACAACTGTCTAAGCACATTTTGAGTGGTTCATCGAGAAACAAATCTAAGCGTCACTGCATGGCACTCCCCTGGAATTTTTCGAGGTTTGTCGTCTAGGGTTTCTCGAGTCTGCCTCGCAACAAAATGTTTGCGGTTGAACCCACTGGGATCAACCTAAGATCTAGGCTCCTAGTGGCCAAGGTCTCCTAACAGCATTCTAACATCGGATCTTAGACATTCTACTTTACATAGAGATACCCAAGCCGAAGCACATTCATGCTGCACTTGGTTCAAAGAGAATGGGAAATGAGAAGGATGCACCGCTCAACCTCTCTTCCCATAGGGTATTGTCCCATTCTGGTTCCCTAAAATGAAAAGAATCGGATTCTAGCTTACTATGACCTAAAGATGGTATGACTCTAGAACCTTGTAAGAAGCCTCCTAGTCTTTTGGGACCACCCTTCCGTAGGATGGACTGATCGGGGTTTCTCCCACCTGCTTCCCTTAAAAGTCGTTCTTTAGTTATCTAGTTAGGTTCTATCACATTTACGTGTGACATTTAAAATCAGCTTCCCTAATTAGCCTTTTAGGGAATAGGGTTCATTCATGTAACATATGACAGTGACATGAAAATAGTTCAAACACGTTCCTTGGAGGAAAACATTATATTAGCATTTTAACTGAGATACAAATCTTGTCCAAAAAGCACGTTTCCCACAATCCATGAGGGTGCGTCTTATTTCTTCCAAGTTTCCACCCTTGCACTAGTAAGAAGGCCTCGAGAATCCATCTCGATTCACGTAGATCATTTGAGTAGGACCTGGAGAGACACAGAATTTACAGCCAGAGCCCCTACTAGCATCCAAGCATCCTCCTACAATTAAACTAACCCACAAAGAGACCTCTTATGGCTGGTTCGGTCCACATTCCTGTCACCGTTATTTGGAACCCCCTTGGCTAGGGTTGGCAGCCAATTGGGGGTAGCTTGGTGCGCCCTCCATGAATTCAACCTGATTCAATATTCAAATTTCTTTTGTGAGCTTGGGTCAAACATTCCTTTCACAGACATTGAATCTAGAGTTACAAGCACAAACAACAATGAAGGCAAGTGCTTAAGACATCTACTAAGGTAGAGCTCCCATCTTTGAATGCCTAACGTTACCCTTCTTGGGTCTTCTTGCCTGAGTATCAGTTCCCATTATGTAATATTTCCGCACACTCCGTACCGTAAATATTAACTGTCCGCACGCGGTGTAAACCTTGTGCAAAGGTATTCCCTACTTCGCAAGTTATTAGTAACTTAAACCATACCATTCACGAGGTCTCCACGTCGATAATTAAAAGCCGGGGTTGAAGACCGTATAACCGCAAGGGAACGACCGCTTGGGAAGGGCAATAGGATAAATTAAGGCAATTTTTTTTACTATTATCCCTTCCCCCAGCCGATGCATGGCTGGAGGAGAGGGAGTGTGGAGGGGGGATGGCCAAGTGAGGGACTGCATGAGGGGAGTCCTCCACGTGTGTGGAGGCCCTCTTCCCCACCCCCATGCCTATGTAAACACCCCCCATCAAGGGGGTGTGGTAGAGAGAGAGAGAGGAAGGGCCGTGCAGAAGTGGACGGGCCGTGAGAGGGATGGGAGTCGCCGCCATCGTGCAGGAGCCGCCGTGCTGCCGCCAGCTGCCGTAGCTGCCGCCCAGTCCGCCCTGTCCACCAGTCACGCTGCCGGGCCGTCCGCCTGTCGCAGGCCATCTCAGCCGCCGCCACGCTGTTCACGACCCCCCCACGTGGTCTTGAAGAAGCTGAAGCTTCTTAGAAGCTTCTTAGAAGCTTCTAAGGGGGGGGGCCTCCTTAACCCCCTTTCCCACGACATCTCCCCAAAGGTCCATTAATACCCCCTCCCCGAGACTTTGAAGAGGGGAAGGCGAAGCCGTAAGGACTCCCACTAGACCGTCGGGAAAGGCTTTCCGCAATAAGTCTTTAAAGCCCTTTTACCGCAAGCAACATCCCGTAAAGAAATCTTCCGCCTACGAGGAAAGGCAAAGGTCGGAAGGTTGCATGTCAAGGCAAGACAACCCGTAGACGACAAAAGCGAATTCAGAAACCGAATCTATGCCTACAATGGCCCCCAAAAGATCACAAGGTGCGAACGCGGGAGGCTCATCTCCGAATGTACAAGTGGACATCTCCCCGACTCCACAAGTCCAGGTTCTTTCGAGTTATTTCCGCATAAGGAAAAGATTAGGCGCGCTTAGCTCATAAAGGCAATTGCATTTTTACGTTTAATTTTAATGCATACGGAAATTGGAAAGATATACATGTGACAAAGCATCTCCTGAAACATTAGGTAAGATTGAAATATGTCGTGAATTTGAACGAGTAGAAGGCTAGTTGCATGTAGTTCTGGTACCTTATCAAGGTAATGAGTCTAAACTTAGGCAAAGAAATGGAATTTATAAGTACATTATCTTCCGTCCTAGACATGGTAGAAATAAGCGTGTGCCGCACATTAGGCAACATACTTCTCGTAATGATTTCATAGGAAAAGGTTAGCACCTTAAGGTATCATCCGGAAAGAAATAATAGAGTACTAAAGTGAACGTATGGACTTGCAAATAGCTTGTAAGATGGAATAAATTAACACTAGTTTTGTATGAGTTTCATTGACTACTTCGTAGCTAGGAGAATGTTGTGTATTGCGTAGTCGTCATGTGAAAAATGTCATTCATTAAGAGCCGTAATTAGGAGTCAAAGCATAAGATGCCAAAGTGTAGACAACAAGGTTGTAGGTACGACTATTGATGTAAGACCTAGTAGGTCCTAGGCAAAGTTAGTAGCCAGATTATCGTGCACCAAAGAAAGATAAAGTTATCATGGGCCATGTGATGCGTAAAGGCAATAAATCGCATGTTTACGCGTGTTGGTGTAGTTGTAAGTATTGTTACCCGTTAGATTTAGATTATTACCCTTGAGAAGGATCATCCTTGTCGCAAGACAAGCATAATTGAATTGACTAAGTAATCTAAACCATAAGGATTCGTATGGACATGATTGAGTCGATATGATAGGAATCCTAAGTGTTAACTAGGGTTTAGTGCAATTTGACCTAGCTTTAGACAAAAACCGTGATTCTAAAGATCCTACACAGGTTCACAAAATGTCGAAGCAATGGGATGTTCATGCATGAAATGATCTAAGGTTTTATCCTAAGGATCATGACGAAACTCCGACGGAGTCGTATATTTCTAGAACCATGGGCCAACCTAATTAGGAATGATTTGGAGGATACCCTAAAACCCTGTTACTCGGCTGGGGTAAATTCCGTGAACGGAAAACACTAAGCAATGGAATGATCCCGTGGAATTAGATGCAATACATGTGCAAAAAGCTGCAACATTGTATAGACTTGAGATTTGTCCACAAGAGAGTTTTGTCATCTCTCGAAATGAGGTTGGCAAGTTAATTTACAAGAGGATGAGTAATCATCCTGTTACTCACTTTTCTTGGGAAATAATTGCCAAGGAAAAGGAAAGTTAGGTATTTGCGAATGACCCGACAATAAACTAAAGCGACATGGTCGCTGGATCCTGCCACAACAAAACCTTAAGCATTGGTAGGGTATGACCCTAACCCAAGAATGATAGGAATCTTGCCAAGTTGCAATTGATTCCGGATCGAATGCGGGTTGCATTCGGAGGAAAGGAGTCACTCCTTAACAGTTTGCCAACCAAACGACCATTGGAATTTGATTGTGCTTGTAACAGTTTAGAAAGCACTGTTTGCATTGTTTGCTCAATGAACTAAAGGAGGAAAACATATCTAAATACTTCAGGTTGAAGCCTGAAGGGAGAGGCAGCTTCAGTTACCCCCGACTGCCTGCCTAACCCTAACCAAGGGGGTTGTTAACCGCACCGCGAACGTGGACCGAACCCGCCGTGAGAGGTCTCTCCGTTGAGTTCTGCTTGGAGCAGGAGGATGCTTGGGTGCCAGGGGGGGCTCTGGCTGTAAATCCCTCGCCTTCCGGGCCCTGCACAAGAGACTAACGTGACTCGGGATTGGATCTCGAGGCCCGCATACTAGTCTACGGGCGAAAACTTGGATTAGTGATCCCTGGTGGATTACTGGATAGCCTTCGGGCGGATTATGAATACGCTTACGGGCGGGAACTCCTTGTATTTCAAAGATAAAAGGATAAAATGATAATAAAGAAGTTGTTTGGCATTGTTTTCTTTATGTCCTGTGATAAGATTACGTGAAGGAACCAGTGCATAACAGGGTTAATCAAAGAAGTTGTTTGTATATGTCAAACTAATGTGGTAGGTAATTACATAACTAAAACAAACCGAGGAAAGTGCGGAGGATGGACCATGGGTCCGTCCTACGGATGGGTGGTCCCGGTTAGCGGGGAACTTTTCTCAAAGTCTTCGACGAACAGAAGGATGATCATCGCCATCGAAACAAATAACGAGAACAATGACTTAGAATTAACTATTACCCGATTCACGCTGTTTTAGGGGAACGGAATGGGACTATGCCTTATGGCAGAGAGGTCGAGCCTTGCTTCCCTCTCGTTTTCCATTCTCCTTGAACCAAGTGCAATGTGAATCCGCTTCGGACCTGGCGTTTCTGCGTAAAGTAGTTCGCTCGGGTCTGACGCTAGTTGTTGCTAGCTAACGACCAAACAGGAAAACCCAAATTCAGGTCGATCCTAAGTGGGAACGGCCAGGACGCTTCCGTTACGTGGCAGACGCGAGAAGACCTAGATCGCAAAACCCGCAACATTCCGTGGGAGTGCCAGGCGGAGTTTTCTAGACAACCTTTCCGATGGGCTGCTAAGACGTGTTCTGGAGGATTCTAGTGGACACGTTACACATTATCCTCCGAGGGATAGAGAATACCCTCTTTCTGACTTCACTCCTATGTAATAGGGGTGAGAAATTATGTTATAGTTGCGAATGGTAGCTTCCTTAAGTTACTAATCTTTGGTTCTTATCTTAAGGTCCCGGTCTAGGACTTCAATTGCTAATTAGTTGGTAACCATTTTCCTGCTTTAGAGTTTTTCAAGGTTCTATGTTTACCCTAGGGCTTCCTTCCCTCAAGATATCATGAACTTGTGTTCATTCCTCTTGCAAGTCAAGCATAAACTAAGCCCATTTACAATCCTTAAATAGTTTCAAACATTGAATGCAACTTGGCAAACTGGTCATTCTTCTTGTGGATATGTGTAACGTGTCCACTAGAACCATCCCGGACACGTCTTAGCAGTCCATCGGGAAGGATGTCTAGAAAGCTCCGCCCGGCACTCCCATGGAATGTTACGGGACTTGCGATCTAGGTCTTCCCGCGTCTGCCACGTAGCGGAAGTATCCTGGCCGTTCCCACTTAGGATCGACTGGAATTGTTTGGTCATTTACTAACAGCGACTAGCGTCAGACCTGATCGAACTACTTTACGCAGAAACGCCTGGTCTGAAGTGGATTCATGCTGCACTTGGTTCAAGGAGAATGGGAAACGAGAGGGATGCAAGGCTCGACCTCTCTGCCAAAAGGCATAGTCCCATTCCGTTCCCCTAAAACAGTGTGAATCGGGTAATCGGTAATTCCAAGTCATCGTTCTCATTACTTGTTTCGGTGATGTTGATCATCCTTCTGTTCGTCGAAGACTTTGAGAAAAGTTCCCGGCTAACCGGGACCACCCATCCGTAGGACGGACCCATGGTCCATCCTCCGCACTTTCCTCGGTTTGTTTTAGTTATGTAATTACCTACCACATTAGTTTGACATATAACAAGCAGCTTCCTTGATTAACCCTGTTAAGCACTGGTTCCTTCACGTAATCTTATCACAGGACATAAAGAAAACAATGCCAAACAACTTCTTTATTATCATTTTATCCTTTTATCTTTGCAATACAAGGAGTTCCCGCCCGTAGGCGTATTCATAATCCGCCCGAAGGCTATCCAGTAATCCACCAGGGATCACTAATCCAAGTTTCCGCCCGTAGACTAGTATGCGGGCCTCGAGATCCAATCCCGAGTCACGTTAGTCTCTTGTGCAGGGCCCGGAAGGCGAGGGATTTACAACCAAAGCCCCCCCTGGCACCCAAGCGTCCTCCTGCTCCAAGTAGAACTCAACGGAGAGACCTCTCGCGGCGGGTTCGGTCCACGTTCCCGGCGCGGCTAACAACCCCCTTGGTTAGGGTCAGGCAGGCGGTTGGGGGTAACTGAAGCTGCCTCTCCCTTCAGGCTTCAACCTGAAGTATTTAGATATATTTTCGTCCTTTAGTTCATTGAGCAAACAATGCAAACAGTGCTTTCCAAACTGTTACAAGCACAATCAATTTCCAATGGTCGTTTAGCTGGCAAACTGTTAAGGAGTGACTCCTTTTCTCCGAATGCAACCCGCATTCGATCCAGAATCAATTGCAACTTGGCAAGATTCCTATCATTCTTGGGTTAGGGTCATACCCTACCAATACTTTAGGTTTTGTTGTGGCAGGATCCAGCGACCATGTCGCTTTAGTTTATTGTCTGGTCATTTGCTTCAAGGCAAACACCTAACCTTTCCTTTTCCTTGGCAGTTATCACCCAAGAAAAGTGAGTAACAGGATGATTACCCATCCTCTTATAAGTTAAATTCTTTCAATAACTTGCCAACCTCATTTCGAGAGATGATAAAACTCTCTTGTGGACAAATCTCAAGTCTATACGGTGTTGCAACCTTTTTGCACATGTGTTGCATCATTCCACGGGACCATTCCACCCATTGAATGGCGTCCTCCGGCCACGGAATTACCTCTAGCCGAGTAGTAGGGTTTAGGGTATCCTCCAACCCATTCCTAATTATGTTGGCCCATGGTCCTAGAAATTTGCAACTCCGTCGGAGTTTCATCATTAGAACGAATGATCCTTAGGATAAAACCTTAGATCATTTTATGCATGAACATCCAATTGATTCGACATTTCGTGAACGTGTGTAAGATCTTTGGGTTTGCGGGTTTAGACTTGGCAACAAGTGTAAAACTAGGTCGAAATCTTATTGCACTTGGCACTTGGGATACCTATCATATCGACTGAGCCATGCTCATATGAGTCCCTTGTGGTTTAGGTTACTTAGTCAATTCAATTATACTTGTCTTGCGACGAGGATGATCCTTCTAAAGGTAATAAACTAAATCTAACGGAGAACAATAGTTATAACTCCACCAACACGCGTAAACATGCGATTTATTGCTTTTACGCATCACATGGTCCAGGATAACTTTATCTTTCTTTGGTGCATGATAATCTGGATACTAACTTTTCCTAGGACCTACTAGGTCTTACATCAATAATCATACCTACAACCTTGTTGTCTACTTTCGAATCTTATGCTTTGACGAACCATGCAACCTTTCCTAAATGCGGTTTCTGATGAATGACGTTTTCGCATGATGACTATGCAATACCCAACATTCTCCTAGCTACAATGTAGTTTAACGAAGTTTATACCACACTAAAGCTAGTGTTAACTCATTCCATTTTACATGCTATTTGCAAGTCCATCATTTCCGTACTCTATTATTTCTTTTCGGATAATATCTTATGGTGTTAACCTTGCCTCATGAAATCGTTACGAGAAGGATGTTGCCTAACATGCGGCACACGCTTATTCCTACCATGTCTCGGACGAAAAATAATGCACTTATAAATTCCATTTCTTTGCCTAAGTTTAGACTCATTACTTTGATAATGTACCAAAATAGCTACATGCAACTAGCCTTCTAAGGTGGATAACTCGTTCAAATTCATGACATATTTCAATCTTGCCTAATGTTTCAAGAGATACTTTATCAAATGTATTTTTTTCCCAATTTCCACATGCATTAAAATTAAGCGTAAAAATGCAATTCCCTTTATGAACTAAGCGCGCCTAATCATTTCTTTATGCGGAAATAACTCGAAAGAACCTGGACTTGTGGGCTCGGGGAGATGTCCACTTGTATACTCGGAGGTGAACCTCCCGCAGTCGCACCTTGTGATCTTTTTGGGGCCATCGCAGTCGTAAATTCGGCTTCTGATTTGCCTTGGTGGTCTACGAAATGACTAGCCTCGGGATGCAGCCTTCCGACCTTTGTCTTTTTTCCCTCGTATGCGGAGGATTCCTTTGCGAGATGGCGCTTGCGGAAAAGGGCTTTAGGAGTCTTTTAGGGAAAACCCGGGTTGGCACGGAATTTATTCTTGGATGGCTTGCGGCTTTAAAAATCTTTTTGCGAAAGCCTTTTCGATGGGTCTTGTGGGGGACTTTACGGCTTCCACCCTCTCCTCTTCAAGTTCCGAGGAGGGGTATGAATGGGTCTTTTGGGGAATGTGGTGGGAAGGGGGCTTAAGGAGGCCCCCCCCCTTAGAAGCTTCTAAAGAAGCTTCAAGAAGCTTCGGAGCTTCAGCTGTGACGTCGAGGGGGGGAAAAGGAGTCGAATTCCAGCGTGGCGGCGGCGGCTGAGATGGCCTGGCGGGACTGAGGCGGCAGCTATGGCGGCTGGCGGACAGGGCGGACTGCAGCTCGGCGGCGTCGGCGACCTCCTCTCCACGGCGACCTCACCTCCCTCCTCACGGCCCGTCCTCCTTCCTTCACACAGCCTTGGGGGGTTTTTATAGGCATTGGGGGGGGTGGGAAAGAGGGCCTCCACACACGTGGAGGCTCCCCCTCATGCAGTCCGTCTTTACTCCACCTTGGCCATCCCCCCCCTCACTCCCTCTCCTCTAGCCATGCATCGGCTGGGGGGAAGGGATAATAATAAAAAGAATTTGCCTTGAATTTATCCTATTGCCCTTCCCAAGCGGTCGTTTCCTTGCGGTTTTTACGGTCTTCAACCCCGGCCTCTAACTCTCAACGTGGAGACCTCATTTTTAAGCGTGCATGGCGTGGATTAGGTTACAAATAATTACGAAGTAGGGAATACCCTTGCACAGGGTTTACACGGCGTGCGGAAAGTTAATATTTTGCGGTACGGGGTACGCGGAAATATTACATTCTCTCCCCCTTAGAAGAATCGAGATGTCCTCATCTCGAGATAAACTGGGGATATTGAAGATTGAGAGAGCTTTCATCCATCCAGGTAGCATCCTCTTCGGGATAATCTTTCCACTGGACGAGGCATTCTTTCAAGGTTCTAGATCTCAACTGTCTCTCCCTGACATCTAAAATCTTTTCCGGTCTTAGTTCAAGGACTCCTTGACTAGGCATTACAATTTGTTGGTCATCAAGTACATGATTTGGGTTGGGTACATACTTTTTTAGGAGACTAATATGGAATACATTGTGAACTTTTAGGTTATCAGGAAGTTGCAATTTATAAGCATTGGGTCCTAGGCATTTGAGGATTTTATATGGTCCACAATACCTTGGACTTAGCTTTTTGCATTTACCTAGAGATAAAGAGCTCCTCTTGGGGCGTACCCGTATGAAAACCATGTCTCCTTCTCCGAAGACCCTCTCTTGGCGTTTCAAATCCGCATATGCTTTTTGTCTATCTTTGGCTACTTGTATGTCCTGTCTTATTGACCTTATTTGGTCATCCATGTCCTCCAACATTTGTCTTGAGGCTTCCACTCTCAGGGTAGGATCAGAAAAATTTAGAGGACTTCGACAATCATGACCATACAATGCCTGAAAGGGAGTCATTTGAATGCTCTGCTGGTAAGAAGCATTGTAAGCGAATTCTACTAACGGCAAGTATTGAATCCATCTCTTCGGCTCTCGACAGCAGTAAGCCCTAAGCATATCCTCAATGATTTGATTTACTCGCTCTGTTTGTCCATCTGTTTGGGGATGGTAGGCAGTGCTAAAACAGAGTTGGGTTCCAATAGCTTCAAAGATAGCTCTCCAGAAGTGAGAAGTGAAAAGAGAGTCTCGATCGCTAATGATCCTTCTAGGTAACCCATGTAGCTTGAATATTTCTTTGATAAACACTCTTGCGATATCGGAGGCTTTATAGTTTGTTTTTACTGGAATCAGGTGTGCAACCTTAGTAAGCATGTCAACTACAACCATAATGGAGTTGTATCCTCCTTGGACTTGGGGTAAGCCCACCACAAAATCCATACTGATGAATTCCCATTTCATTTGGGGAATGTCAAGTGGTTGTAATTTTCCTGGCATCATGACATGTTCAGCCTTGATACGTTTGCAAGACAAACATTCAATGACATATCTGAGGACGTCACCTTTGAGCCTCTCCCAATGATAGCTCTTCCTGACTGTATTGAGAGTTTTTGCATAGCCAGGATGTCCTGCGAAAGGGGAGTCATGAGCTTCCCACAATATCTTCTGCTTAAGTGACTGGCTTGCTGGTATACATAGCCTTGTTCTGTAATAAACAAGTCCATTGTCAATAGAAAATTCATGATACTTGGCCTGTAACTTTGGATTCTGATCCTTGGTAGATATTTCTTTTATCATTGCTTGGTAGGCCAAGTCATGGCATGCTTCCTCTCTAGCCAATTCGAGTATAGGGTTGCTTGGCATAGATACCTTTGTAGCCAGAGATCTGGCCGTTGATGGATTCTGCAAGATTAGGGAATTTAGGAATGCCTTGCGACTGAGTGCATCGGCAACTACATTCTCTTTCCCTGGTCAATACTTGATTTCAAAATCATATTCCTCCAATACTTCAATCCATCGGCGTTGCCTCATGTTGAGCTCTTTCTGGGTAAAAATTCATTTGAGACTCTTATGATCGGTTACTAGAGTGAACTTATTTCCCAACAGATAGTGTCTCCAAAGCTTTAGAGCATGGATGACAGCTAATAACTCCAGATCATGAGTGGCATAATTCTTTTCGTGACTCTTCAATTTCCTTGAAGAATACGCTACTGGATGACCTTCCTGCATAAGAACACACCCCAAGGCAATAATGCTGGCATCAGTTACTACCTCGAACTCCTTATTGAGGTCAGGAAGTTTTAGAATAGGTGCTGATACCAAACATTGCTTCAATTGGTGGAAGCTATTTTGCTTGGGAGTTGACCATGTAATGGAAGTCTGCTTCTTTAGTAAGTCGGTAAGAGGTGCTGCAATCAAAGCATAGTTTTTGATAAAGACCCTATACAATTCTGTCAAGCCAAGAAAACTGCGTATCTCTTTGACGGATAATGGTATTGGCCATTCAAGCACATCTCTGACTTTGGCTGGATCTACTGATATTCCTTCTGATGATACGATGAATCCTAGATATTCAATCTGACGTTTGAAGAATGCACACTTCTTCATTTTTGCATACAACTTATGAGACCTCATTGTCTCCAAAACAATCCGTAGTTGAGGTTCATGATCTTCTTCCTGTTTAGAATAGACTAAAATGTCGTCGAAGAAGACAAGCACGAAGTCATCAAGATATGGTCTAAAAATATCCTGCATTAATCTATTGAAGGTGGCAGGTGCATTTGTAAGGCCGAATGACATAACCAAGAATTCAAAGTGCCCATATCTTGTATTGAAGGCTGTTTTTGGAATGTCCTCATCCTTGATCCTGATTTGATAGTAGCCTGACCTGAGATCAATTTTGGAGAAGATCTTTGCACCTTGAAGGCGATCAAGAAGCTCATCTATTCTAGGAATAGGGTACTTGTTCTTGACTGTTGATTGATTCAACCCACGGTAATCAATACATAGTCGAAGTGTCCCATCTTTCTTTTTCTGGAATAGGACTGGAGCTCCCCATGGTGAATTTCTAGGCCGGATGTAGCCCTGATCTAACAGTTGCTTGAGTTGTTCCTTCAACTCAATAGCTTCCGGAATAGACATTCTATAAGGTCTCTTTGCAATTGGCGCAGCTTCAGGTATTAGCCTTATTTCATGATCAACTTCTCTTGGAGGTGGAAGTTCAGTTAATTCCTCAGGGAATACGTCGGCATATTCTTTTAGCCAAGAGGGTCCCTCATGAGACTCTTGCTTTTGATCTAACTTGTTGAGTTTGATCAAGTAAACAGGTAATCCTTTCCTAACCCCTTTTATGATCCGCGATACCTTGGCTAGCTGGATTCTCGGCACTCCTGCCTCACCTTGAGTCGTAACAAACTCTCTGTCAGAGTTTCGAAAGGAAACTTGACCCTTTCCACAGTGGATGTGGGCGTCATTGGGCTTAAGCCAATCCATCCCGAGTAGACACTCATGGATGCCTAAGTTCATGACTCTGAATTTGACTGAGGTTTTCTTTCCTCCCAGATAGAACTCCTCCTTAGCAGTTTGCCTAGCACAAGTTACCTCACGACCGTTTGCCAATTCCACAAGTAGGGTAGGTGCTTCTACTGTGGCTATTCCTAATCTCTTAGCACATGCTGGTGAGATAAAGGAATGTGTACTGCCACAATCAATCAAGGTTTTGAAACCTTTACCTTGATAGTCCGACGGTGTTTGAATTACCGAGAACTGGCGATTCGGCCCCTTCTTGTGTAGAGCGGCATGGACCGTCGCTCTTTCGAAATCCGCTTCCATAGTCGGATCTTCCTCTTCCTCTGCTTCACATCTTTGCCTATTGGTAATGTAGGCAGCTCTTCCCCTTCCACGGGCGGCGGCTCCCTGCCCGCGGCCAGCACTTTGACGGTGTCCCTCGCTAAGCTTGGGACATTCCCTTCTGAAGTGACCGAGTTCGTTGCAGTGGAAACATCGGAGGTTTCGGCCATTACTGTGAGTAGGAACAAAGTTGTTGACGTTATTTGTCCTTGCTTTCTTTCTTTGTCCCTGATTGTGGCCTTGAACTCTCTTAACCTGAGGTCTGAATGCTCCTCTGCTTGGGTTGCTATAAGACCAAGTCTTAATACTCCTTGGTTTAGCTTGTACTTCCTGAATTATAGGGGCCGCTCGAATGAGTGCATCCTG
Organism: Lygodium microphyllum; assembly: GCF_053477565.2. Taxonomy (NCBI): domain Eukaryota; kingdom Viridiplantae; phylum Streptophyta; class Polypodiopsida; order Schizaeales; family Lygodiaceae; genus Lygodium; species Lygodium microphyllum. The sequence goes on from NC_141146.1 coordinate 119,943,266, forward strand.
AAGATCTGATGGTCGCATAGATTCGAGACGGGTTTTTACAGGTGGATTTAAGCCTGCGCAAAACTTGGACACCTGCTGTGTCGTGTCCATTTGTGGCGCATACTTTAAGAGTGAGACAAACTTAGAGTAGTATGCGTCAAGAGTGAGTCCTAACTGTTTTAGCTCATAGAATTCATTCATTTTCTGAGTACGATATGCAGGCGGAAAATATCTCCCTTGCACGGCTTGCTTTAACTTCTCCCAGGTAACGGACCCCTCTGAAATCCCTTGATCCCTGCACCATTGTTTCCACCATAGTCTCGCTTCACCGGTGAGTTTTAATTTGGCGAGCATGGCCTGATTGGTAGGTGCAGTGCCAGCTGCTTCGAATTAGTCCTCCATAGACTCAATACAAATCTCAGCGTCCGACTGGACGAATCTGTCCCTCCCGTCAAACTCGGGTGGCTTTATCTGTTTGAGGAGGAACTTCTTCTCCTGGATCACAGTAGTACTTGATGTAGGGGCAAATTTGGAATCTATACCTGGGGTTGTGCCTGGCGTAAAAGTTTTCTTAACATTATTATATGATAATTGACATTAGCTTATCTTTAGTTCAGCTAATTCGTAACTCATGAAGCATCTTAACTTTTTGCAACAACCCTGATGCACAATCAGATAGTGGTAAAAGAAATCCTTATTTATATTTATATGGCATAGCCTCATACAACATCTCGAGTGATGATAATCCAATCATTACATTTAGTTTGGGGAGAACAACATTGTATTGGATTTGTCTACAGGAACTGTGTAATAGTAGGGTTTTGGGTCATGAATCTTTAAGAATCGATAATTCATCGGAAGTTCAGGATATCCTTTCCGCTGGAATCCATACTTCCCATGGCGGCCCAATACCTTAATTCTATCAGCTGGAATTACACGGGTTACTTCCTCATATACATATGAGTTTAATTCAACTCTACGACCTCCAATATGCAAAGTCGAATTCACGTGAGCTTCCACAAAAATGAACAGCTTCGCGACTTTCAAATCTTCCAACCACTTGATCCTCTTCAGGTTGGTCTGTAGATAAGCGAACCGGTGGGCAGCTATGTAATAGATTCCTGAAGACCCAGTCCATCTTCGCTCTATATATAGCGGTGATGGATTATAAATTTGCTCCAAGATGTTCATCATTTCAATTCTCTGCCTATAATGCGGAGAATGCATTGCAGTCATGAACATGATCCGGAATACCAAAAACTTGTTCCACGCCTTGTAATTCTGCAAGACAGTATTGAAGATGAGAAAATGTTTGGACAGGAACAAATTCTTTACTTCATTTTTCAATGAAATCTTTATGAAAACAATTCCATTGTAAGTCGGCTCTGATACCAACTGTAACGTGTCCACTAGAACCATCCCGGACACGTCTTAGCAGTCCATCGGGAAGGATGTCTAGAAAGCTCCGCCCGGCACTCCCATGGAATGTTACGGGACTTGCGATCTAGGTCTTCCCGCGTCTGCCACGTAGCGGAAGTATCCTGGCCGTTCCCACTTAGGATCGACCGGAATTGTTTGGTCATTTACTAACAGCGACTAGCGTCAGACCTGATCGAACTACTTTACGCAGAAACGCCTGGTCTGAAGCGGATTCATGCTGCACTTGGTTCAAGGAGAATGGGAAACGAGAGGGATGCAAGGCTCGACCTCTCTGCCAAAAGGCATAGTCCCATTCCGTTCCCCTAAAACAGCGTGAATCGGGTAATCGGTAATTCCAAGTCATCGTTCTCATTACTTGTTTCGGTGATGTTGATCCTCCTTCTGTTCGTCGAAGACTTTGAGAAAAGTTCCCGGCTAACCGGGACCACCCATCCGTAGGACGGACCCATGGTCCATCCTCCGCACTTTCCTCGGTTTGTTTTAGTTATGTAATTACCTACCACATTAGTCTGACATATAACAAGCAGCTTCCTTGATTAACCCTGTTAAGCACTGGTTCCTTCACGTAATCTTATCACAGGACATAAAGAAAACAATGCCAAACAACTTCTTTATTATCATTTTATCCTTTTATCTTTGCAATACAAGGAGTTCCCGCCCGTAGGCGTATTCATAATCCGCCCGAAGGCTATCTAGTAATCCACCAGGGATCACTAATCCAAGTTTCCGCCCGTAGACTAGTATGCGGGCCTGGAGATCCAATCCCGAGTCACGTTAGTCTCTTGTGCAGGGCCCGGAAGGCGAGGGATTTACAGCCAGAGCCCCCCCTAGCACCCAAGCGTCCTCCTGCTCCAAGTAGAACTCAACGGAGAGACCTCTCGCGGCGGGTTCGGTCCACGTTCCCGGCGCGGCTAACAACCCCCTTGGTTAGGGTCAGGCAGGCAGTCGGGGGTAACTGAAGCTGCCTCTCCCTTTAGGCTTCAACCTGAAGTATTTAGATATATTTTCGTCCTTTAGTTCATTGAGCAAACAATGCAAACAGTGCTTTCCAAACTGTTACAAGCACAATCAATTTCCAATGGTCGTTTAGCTGGCAAACTGTTAAGGAGTGACTCCTTTTCTCCGAATGCAACCCGCATTCGATCCGGAATCAATTGCAACTTGGCAAGATTCCTATCATTCTTGGGTTAGGGTCATATGCCCTACCAATAGTTTAGGTTTTGTTGTGGCAGGATCCAGCGACCATGTCGCTTTAGTTTATTGTCTGGTCATTTGCTTCAAGGCAAACACCTAACCTTTCCTTTTCCTTGGCAGTTATCACCCAAGAAAAGTGAGTAACAGGATGATTACCCATCCTCTTATAAGTTAAATTCTTTCAATAACTTGCCAACCTCATTTCGAGAGATGATAAAACTCTCTTGTGGACAAATCTCAAGTCTATACAGTGTTGCAACCTTTTTGCACATGTGTTGCATGTAACGTGTCCGCTAGAATCATTCCGGACACGTCTTAGCAGGCCATCCGGAAGGATGTCTAGAAAGCTCTGCCCGGCACTCCCATGGAATGTTACGGGACTTGCGATCTAGGTCTTCCCGCGTCTGCCACGTAGCGGAAGTATCCTGGCCGTTCCCACTTAGGATCGACCTGAATTTGGGTTTTCCTATTTGGTCACTAGCTAGCAGCGACTATCGTCAGCCCCGATCGAACTACTTTACGTAGAAACGCCCGGTCTGAAGCGGATTCAAGCTGCACTTGGTTCAAGGAGAATGGGAAACGAGAGGGATGCAAGGCTCGACCTCTCTGCCACAAGGCATAGTCCCATTCCGTTCCCCTAAAACAGCGCGAATCGGGTAATAGTTATTTCTGAGTCATCGTTCTCGGTACTTGTTTCGGTGATGACGATCATCCTCTGTTCATTGAAGACTTTGAGAAAAGTTCCCGGCTAACCGGGACCACCCGTCCATAGGACGGACCCATGGTCCATCCTCCGCACTTTCCTCGGTTTGTTTTAGTTATGTAATTACCTACCACATTACTTTGACATATACAAACAGCTTCCTTGATTAACCCTGTTAAGCACTGGTTCCTTCACGTAATCTTATCACAGGACATAAAGAAAACAAAGTCAAACAACTTCTTTGTTATCATTTAATCCTTTTATCTTTGCAATACAAGGAGTTCCCGCCCGTAGGCGCATTCATAATCCGCCCGAAGGCTATCCAGTAATCCTTCAGTGATTACTATCCCAAGTTTCCGCCCGTAGACTAGTATGCGGGCCTCGAGATCCAATCCCGAGTCACGTTAGTCTCTTGTGCAGGGCTCGGAAGGCGAGGGATTTACGGCCAGAGCCCCCCCTGGCACCCAAGCGTCCTCCTGCTCCAAGTAGAACTCAACGGAGAGACCTCTCACGGCGGGTTCGGTCCACGTTCCCGGCGCGGTTCACAACCCCCTTGGTTAGGGTTAGGCAGGCAGTCGGGGGTAACTGAAGCTGCCTCTCAGGCACCAACCTGAAGCTTTAGATATATTTTCATCCTTTTAGTTCATTGAGCAAACAATGCAAACAGTCCTTTCTAAACTGTTACAAACACAATCAATTTCAATGGTCGTTTAGTTGGCAAACTGTTAAGGAGTGACTTCCTTTCCTCCGAATGCAACCCGCATTCGATCCGGAATCAATTGCAACTTGGCAAGATTCCTATCATTCTTAGGTTAGGGTCATACCCTACCCATACTTTAGTGTTTAGTTGTGGTAGGTTCCAACGACCATGTCGCTTTGGTTTATAGTCTCGTCATTTGCTTCAAGGCAAATACTTAACTTTCCTTTTCCTTGGCAAATTATTCCAAAAGTGAGTAACAGGATGATTAGACATCCTCTTGTAAGTTAAATTCTTTCGATAACTTGCTAACCTCATTTTCAAGAGATGACAAAAACTCTCTTGTGGACAAATCACAAGAGTATACAATGTTGCGGCTTTGTGCACAAGTATTGCATCTATTCCACGGAATCCTTCTATCCATTGCTTAGCGTTTCTCGATCACGGAGTTTACCTCCATCGAGTAACAGGTCTTTTATTGGGTATCCTCCAACCCATTCCTAATTAGGTTGGCCCATGGTTCTAGAAATATGCAACTCTGTCGGAGTTTCGTCATGATCCTTAGGATAACCTTAGATCATTTCATACATGAACATCCAATTGCTTCGACATTTTGTGAACGTGTGTAGGATCTTTAGATTCACGGTTTTTGTCTAAAGCTAGGTCGAATTATTATTGTACTAAACCCTAGTTAACACTTAGGATTCCTATCATATTGACTCAATCATGTCCCACGAATCCTTGTGGTTTAGATTATTTAGTCAATTCAATTATGCTTGTCTTGCGGCAAGGATAATCCTTCTCAATGGTAATAATCTAAATCTAACGAGTAACAATACTTACAACTACACCAACACGCGTAATCATGCGATTTATTGCCTTTACGCATCACATGGCCCATGATAACTTTATCTTTCTTTGGTGCACGATAATCTGGGTACTAACTTTTCCTAGGACTACTAGGTCTTACATCAATAGTCATACCTACAACCTTGTTGTCTACACTTTGGCATCTTATGCTTTGACTCCTAATTGCGGTTCTTAATGAATGACATTTTTCACATGACGACTACGCATTTCACAACATTCTCCTAGCTACGAAGTAGTCAATGAACTCATCCAAAGCTAGTGCTAACTTATTCCATCTTACATGCTATTTACAAGTTCATAAGATCATCTTCGTTCTCTATTATTCATTTTGGGATAATACCTTATGGTGTTAACCTTGCCTCATGAAGTTATTATGAGAAGCATGTTGCCTAATGTGCGGCACCCGCTTATTCCTACCATGTCTAGGACGAAAGAGAATGCATTTATAAATTCCATTTCTTTGCCTAAGTTTAGAACCTTTACTTTGATGATGTACCAAAAGCTACATGCAACTAGCCTTCTAAAGTGGATAACTCGTCCAAATTTATGACATAATTCAATCTTGCCTAATATTTCCAGAGATGCTTTATCACATGTATTCCTTTCCAATTTCCGTATGCATTAAATTTAAGCAAAAAATGCAATTTCCTCTATGAGCTAAGCGTGCCTAATCACGCGAGAATAACTTGAAAGAACCTGGACTTGTGAAGTCGGGGAGATGTCCACTTGTACATTCGGAGATGAGCCTTCCGCGGTCGCACCTTGTGATCTTTTTGGGGCCATCGTAGTCGTAAATTCGACTTCCGATTTGCCTTTGTGGTCTACGGAGTGACGGCCCTCGGAATGCAGCCTTCCGACCTTTGCCTTTATCCTTGTAGGCGGCGATTCCTTTCCGGGATGGTGCTTGCGGCAAAAGCTTTAGGAGTCTTCCAAGAAACTCGAATTGGCACGGTATTTATCCTCGGACGGCTTGCGGCTTAAAATCTTCTTGCGGAAGTCTTTTCAATGGATCTTGCGGTGGTCTTTATGGCTTCACCGTCCCCTCTTCAAAATCCGGGAAGGGATATGAAAGGGCTTTTTTCGGAATTGTGGTGGGAAGGGACCATTGGGAAGGGGCCTTTGGGAAAATGGTGGGAAAGGGGGTTAAGGAGGCCCCCCTTGGAAGCTTCTAAAGAAGCTTCTGCTTCTGAGAAGCACGTGGGGGAAAAGGGAATGGTGCTCAGCGTGGCGGCGGCCTGAACGATGGTCGGCGGACAGGGCGGCAGCTGTGGCAGCGGCGGCAGCACGGCGGACTGGCGACCCTCACGATCCTCCTCTCCAACACGGCCCGCTCCTCCAGCACACAGCTCCTTTCTCTCTCCCTCTCTCACATACCTCCCCTCTCTCACGGCCTCCCTCAATTCCTCCTTCACCTCTCACAGCTCTTCCCTCTCCCTCTCTAGCACACCCCCTTGATGGGGAGTGTTTTTATAGGCCTTGGGGGTGGGGAAGAGGGTCTCCACCCACGTGGAGAGCTTCCTCATGCAACCCTCACTTGGCCATCCCCCCCCCCTCTACACTCCCTCTCCTCCAGCCATGCATCGGCTGGGGGAAGGGATAATAGTAAAAAAATTTGCCTTAATTTAATTAAATTGCCCCTCCCAAGAGGGTGTTTTTGCGGTTCTTGCGGTTTTGATCTCCCGGTCTTGATTTACCAAAGCGGAGGACCCTATTTCACGCGTGCGGGTCACACATTACGCGGTCAATAATTTTACGGCAAGAGATACCCTTTGCACAGGGTTTACACGGTGTGCGGAAGGTTAATATTTACGGTACGGATACGCGGAAATATTACATTCTCTCCCCCTTAGGAGAATCGAGATGTCCTCATCTCGAGATAAACTGGGAATATTGAAGATTGAGAGAGCTTTCATCCATCCAGGTAGCATCCTCCTTGGGATAATTTTTCCACTGGATGAGGCATTCTCTCAAGGCTCTGGATCTTAGTTGTCTCACCCTAGCATCTTGTCCGGCCTTAGTTCAAGAACTCCTTGACTAGGCATTACAATTTGTTGATCATCAAGTACATGATTAGGGCTAGGTACATACTTCATTCTTCAATAGACTGTTATGGAATACATTATGAACCTTTAGGTTTTCAGGGAGTTGCAGTCTATAAACATTAGGTCTTAAGCACTTAAGGATCTTGTATGGTCCACAATACCTTGGACTTAGCTTCCTGCAATCTCCTAAGGATAGGGAACTCTTCTTTGGGCATACATGAATGAAGACCATGTCTCCTTCCTCAAATATTCTATCTTGACACTTCAATTTCGTGTATGCCTTCTGTCTATCCTTCGCAGCTTTGATGTCCCGATAAAGTGAAATTATGAGCTTCGCTCAATATCTTCTGTTTAAATAACTGGCTTGCTGGTATGCATAGCCTTGTTCTATAGTAAATAAGTCCATTGTCAATAGAAAATTCATGATACTTGGCCTGTAACTTCGGATTCTGATCCTTGGTAGATATTTCTTTTATCATTGCTTGGTAGGCCAAGTCATGGCATGCTTCCTCTCTAGCCAATTCGAGTATAGGGTTGCTTGGCATAGATACCTTTGTAGCCAGAGATCTGGCCGTTGATAAATTTTGCAAGATTAATGAATTAAGGAATGCCTTGCGATTGAATGCATCAACAACTACATTCTCTTTCCCTGGTCGATACTTGATTTCAAAATCGTATTCCTCCAATACTTCAATCCATCGACGTTGCCTCATGTTGAGCTCGTTCTGGGTAAAAATCCATTTGAGACTCTTATGATCGGTTACTAGAGTGAACTTATTTCCCAATAGATAGTGTCTCCAAAGATTTAGAGCATGGATGACAGCTAATAACTCCAGATCATGAGTGGCATAATTCTTTTCGTGACTCTTCAATTTCCTTGAAGAATACGCTACTGGATGACCCTCCTGCATAAGAACACACCCCAAGGCAAGAATGCTAGCATCAGTTACTACCTCGAACTCCTTACTGAGATCAGGAAGTCTCAGAATAGGTGCTGATACCAAACATTGCTTCAATTTATCGAAGCTAGTTTGTTCGGCAGTTGACCATGCAATGGACGTTTGCTTCCTCAATAATTCTGTCAAAGGTGCTGCAATCAGAGCATCGTTTTTGATAAAGATCCTATACCATCCTGTCAAGCCAAGAAACTACGTATCTCTTTGACAGATACTGGTATTGGCCATTCAAGCACATCTCTGACTTTGGCTGGATCTACTGAAATTCCTTCTGATGATACTATGAATCTTAGATATTCAATCTGACGTTTGAAGAATGCACACTTCTTCATTTTTGCATACAACTTATGAGACCTCATTGTCTCCAAAACAATCCGTAGTTGGGGTTCATGAACTTCTTCCTGTTTAGAATAGACTAAAATGTCGTCGAAGAAGACAAGCACGAAATCATCAAAATATGGTCTAAAATTATCCTGCATTAATCTATTGAAGGTGGCAGGTGTATTTGTAAGCCCGAATGACATAACCAAGAATTCAAAGTACCCATATCTTGTATTGAAGGCCGTTTTTGGAATATCCTCATCCTTGATCCTGATTTGATAGTAGCCTGACCTGAGATCAATTTTGGAGAAGATCTTTGCACCTTGAAGGCGATCAAGAAGCTCATCTATTCTAGGAATAGGGTACTTGTTCTTGACTGTTGATTAATTCAACCTACGGCAATCAATACATAGTCGAAGTGTCCCATCTTTCTTTTTCTGGAATAATACTGGAGCTCTCCATGGGTAACTGCTAGGTCTGATGTAGCCTTGGTCTAACAGTTGCTTGAGTTGCTCCTTCAACTCAATAGCCTCTGGAATGGACATTCTATAAGGTCTCTTTGCAATTGGCGCAGTCCCGGGTATTAGCCCTATTTCATGATCAACTTCTCTTTGAAGTGGGCATTTTTTTAACTCTTCAGAACTACGTCCTCGTATTCTTTTAGCCAAGACCAAATTACTTTTATCAATATTCATGTCAAGACAATCGTTGATTAAGAAGTTTTATTCCATTCATATCAGCATAGCCCTTTCGTGGTACAATTATTCCTTGGGCCAATGAACAAGTTAATACATTAATTCGAGGAGAATAAGATATTATTGCATTCAGCTACAGGAACTGAGTAGTAGTACGGATTAGGGTCATCGATTTTCAGGAATCGATAGTTCATTGGAAGATTAGGGTATCTCTTCCTTCGATATCCATTCTTCTCACGACGCCCCAAAACCTTGATTCGATCGGCAGGGATTCTTTGAATCACTTCCCCGTACACATACTTATTCTGGTTAACCCTTCGACCTCTGACCTGTAGGGTCGCGTTTGCATGAGCCTCAATAAAGAGAACAGCTTTACGACCTTCAAATCCTCCATCCACTTGATTCTCTTCAAGTTAATTTGAAGGTACGCAGGTTGATAGGCAGTTATGTAATAGATCCCTGTAACACCCATCCATCTCCATTCCACGTACACAGGTGATGGATTGTAGATGCGATCTAGGATGTTCATCATCTCAACCCTTTGTCGATAATCCGTGGAATGCATCGCGGTCATAAACATGATCCGGAACACCAAAAACTTGTTCCACGCCTCGTAATTCTGCAAGACAGTATTGAAGATGAGAAAATGTTTGGATAGGAACAATTTCTTTACTTCACTTCTAATGAAATCTTATGAAAACAATTCCATTATAAGTCGGCTCTGATACCAACTGTAACGTGTCCGCTAGAATCATTCTGGACACGTCTTAGCAGTCCATCGGGAAGGATGTCTAGAAAGCTCCGCCCGGCACTCCCATGGAATGTTACGGGACTTGCGATCTAGGTCTTCCCGCGTCTGCCACGTAGCGGAAGTATCCTGGCCGTTCCCACTTAGGATCGACCTGAATTTGGGTTTTCCTATTTGGTCACTAGCTAGCAGCAACTAGCGTCAGCCCCGATCGAACTACTTTACGTAGAAACGCCCGGTCTGAAGCGGATTCAAGCTGCACTTGGTTCAAGGAGAATGGGAAACGAGAGGGATGCAAGGCTCGACCTCTCTGCCACAAGGCATAGTCCCATTCCATTCCCCTAAAACAGCGCGAATCGGGTAATAGTTAATTCTGAGTCATCGTTCTCGGTACTTGTTTTGGTGATGACGATCATCCTCTGTTCGTTGAAGACTTTGAGAAAAGTTCCCGGCTAATCGGGACCACCCATCCATAGGATGGACCCATGGTCCATCCTCCGCACTTTCCTCGGTTTGTTATAGTTATGTAATTACCTACCACATTAGTTTGACATATACAAACAGCTTCCTTGATTAACCCTGTTAAGCACTGGTTCCTTCACGTAATCTTATCACAGGACATAAAGAAAACAAAGTCAAACAACTTCTTTGTTATCATTTAATCCTTTTATCTTTGCAATACAAGGAGTTCCCGCCTGTAGGCGCATTCATAATCCGCCCGAAGGCTATCCAGTAATCCTTCAGTGATTACTATCCCAAGTTTCCGCCCGTAGACTAGTATGCGGGCCTCGAGATCCAATCCCGAGTCACGTTAGTCTCTTGTGCAGGGCCCGGAAGGCGAGGGATTTACGGCCAGAGCCCCCCCTGGCACCCAAGCGTCCTCCTGCTCCAAGTAGAACTCAACGGAGAGACCTCTCACGGCGGGTTCGGTCCACGTTCCCGGCGCAGTTCACAACCCCCTTGGTTAGGGTTAGGCAGGCAGTCGGGGGTAACTGAAGCTGCCTCTCAGGCACCAACCTGAAGCTTTAGATATATTTTCATCCTTTTAGTCCATTGAGCAAACAATGCAAACAGTCCTTTCTAAACTGTTACAAACACAATCAATTTCAATGGTCGTTTAGTTGGCAAACTGTTAAGGAGTGACTTCCTTTCCTCCGAATGCAACCCGCATTCAATCCGGAATCAATTGCAACTTGGCAAGATTCCTATCATTCTTAGGTTAGGGTCATACCCTACCCATACTTTAGTGTTTAGTTGTGGTAGGTTCCAACGACCATGTCGCTTTGGTTTATAGTCTGGTCATTTGCTTCAAGGCAAATACTTAACTTTCCTTTTCCTTGGCAAATTATTCCAAAAGTGAGTAACAGGATGATTAGACATCCTCTTGTAAGTTAAATTCTTTCGATAACTTGCCAACCTCATTTTCGAGAGATGACAAAAACTCTCTTGTGGACAAATCACAAGAGTATACAATGTTGCGGCTTTGTGCACAAGTATTGCATCTATTCCACGGAATCCTTCTATCCATTGCTTAGCGTTTCTCGATCACGAAGTTTACCTCCATCGAGTAACAGGTCTTTTATTGGGTATCCTCCAACCCATTCCTAATTAGGTTGGCCCATGGTTCTAGAAATATGCATCTCTGTCGGAGTTTCGTCATGATCCTTAGGATAACCTTAGATCATTTCATACATGAACATCCAATTGCTTCGACATTTTGTGAACGTGTGTAGGATCTTTAGATTCACGGTTTTTGTCTAAAGCTAGGTTGAATTATTATTGTACTAAACCCTAGTTAACACTTAGGATTCCTATCATATTGACTCAATCATGTCCCACGAATCCTTGTGGTTTAGATTATTTAGTCAATTCAATTATGCTTGTCTTGCGGCAAGGATAATCCTTCTCAATGGTAATAATCTAAATCTAACGAGTAACAATACTTACAACTACACCAACACGCGTAATCATGTGATTTATTGCCTTTACGCATCACATGGCCCATGATAACTTTATCTTTCTTTGGTGCACGATAATCTGGGTACTAACTTTTCCTAGGACTACTAGGTCTTACATCAATAGTCATACCTACAACCTTGTTGTCTACACTTTGGCATCTTATGCTTTGACTCCTAATTGCGGTTCTTAATGAATGACATTTTTCACATGACGACTACGCATTTCACAACATTCTCCTAGCTACGAAGTAGTCAATGAACTCATCCAAAGCTAGTGCTAACTTATTCCATCTTACATGCTATTTACAAGTTCATAAGATCATCTTCGTTCTCTATTATTCATTTTGGGATAATACCTTATGGTGTTAACCTTGCCTCATGAAGTTATTATGAGAAGCATGTTGCCTAATGTGCGGCACCCGCTTATTCCTACCATGTCTAGGACGAAAGAGAATGCATTTATAAATTCCATTTCTTTGCCTAAGTTTAGAACCTTTACTTTGATGATGTACCAAAAGCTACATGCAACTAGCCTTCTAAAGTGGATAACTCGTCCAAATTTATGACATAATTCAATCTTGCCTAATATTTCCAGAGATGCTTTATCACATGTATTCCTTTCCAATTTCCGTATGCATTAAATTTAAGCAAAAAATGCAATTTCCTCTATGAGCTAAGCATGCCTAATCACGCGACAATAACTTGAAAGAACCTGGACTTGTGGAAACGGGGAGATGTCCACTTGTACATTCGGAGATGAGCCTTCCGCGGTCGCACCTTGTGATCTTTTTGGGGCCATCGTAGTCATAAATTCGACTTCCGATTTGCCTTTGTGGTCTACGGAGTGACGGCCCTCGGAATGCAGCCTTCCGACCTTTGCCTTTATCCTTGTAGGCGGCAATTCCTTTCCGGGATGGTGCTTGCGGCAAAAGCTTTAGGAGTCTTCCAAGAAACTCGAATTGGCACGGTATTTATCCTCGGACGGCTTGCGGCTTAAAATCTTCTTGCGGAAGTCTTTTCGATGGATCTTGCGGTGGTCTTTATGGCTTCACCGTCCCCTCTTCAAAATCCGGGAAGGGATATGAAAGGGTTTTTTTCGGAATTGTGGTGGGAAGGGACCATTGGGAAGGGGCCTTTGGGAAAATGGTGGGAAAGGGGGTTAAGGAGGCCCCCCTTGGAAGCTTCTAAAGAAGCTTCTGCTTCTGAGAAGCACGTGGGGGAAAAGGGAATGGTGCTCAGCGTGGCGGCGGCCTAAACGATGGTCGGCGGACAGGGCGGCAGCTGTGGCAGCGGCGGCAGCGCGGCGGACTGGCGACCCTCACGATCCTCCTCTCCAACACGGCCCGCTCCTCCAGCACACAGCTCCTTTCTCTCTCCCTCTCTCACAGACCTCCCCTCTCTCACGGCCTCCCTCAATTCCTCCTTCACCTCTCACAGCTCTTCCCTCTCCCTCTCTAGCACACCCCCTTGATGGGGAGTGTTTTTATAGGCCTTGGGGGTGGAGAAGAGGGTCTCCACCCACGTGGAGAGCTTCCTCATGCAACCCTCACTTGGGCATCCCCCCCCCTCTACACTCCCTCTCCTCCAGCCATGCATCGGCTGGGGGAAGGGATAATAGTAAAAAAATTTGCCTTAATTTAATTAAATTGCCCCTCCCAAGAGGGTGTTTTTGCGGTTCTTGCGGTTTTGATCTCCCGGTCTTGATTTACCAAAGCGGAGGACCCTATTTCACGCGTGCGGGTCACACATTACGCGGTCAATAATTTTACGGCAAGAGATACCCTTTGCATAGGGTTTACACGGTGTGCGGAAGGTTAATATTTACGGTATGGATACGCGGAAATATTACATTGCATCATTCCACGGGACCATTCCACCCATTGAATGGCGTCCTCCGACCACGGAATTACCTCTAGCCGAGTAGCAGGGTTTAGGGTATCCTCCAACCCATTCCTAATTATGTTAGCCCATGGTCCTAGAAATTTGCAACTCCGTCGGAGTTTCATCATTAGAACGAATGATCCTTAGGATAAAACCTTAGATCATTTTATGCATGAACATCCAATTGATTCGACATTTCGTGAACGTGTGTAAGATCTTTGGGCTTGCGGGTTTAGACTTGGCAACAAGTGTAAAACTAGGTCGAAATCTTATTGCACTTGGCACTTGGGATACCTATCATATCGACTGAGCCATGCCCATATGAGTCCCTTGTGGTTTAGGTTACTTAGTCAATTCAATTATACTTGTCTTGCGACGAGGATGATCCTTCTAAAGGTAATAAACTAAATCTAACGGAGAACAATAGTTATAACTCCACCAACACGCGTAAACATGCGATTTATTGCTTTTACGCATCACATGGTCCACGATAACTTTATCTTTCTTTGGTGCACGATAATCTGGATACTAACTTTTCCTAGGACCTACTAGGTCTTACATCAATAAACATACCTACAACCTTGTTGTCTACTTTCGAATCTTATGCTTTGACGAACCATGCAACCTTTCCTAAATGCGGTTTCTGATGAATGACGTTTTCGCATGATGACTATGCAATACCCAACATTCTCCTAGCTACAATGTAGTTTAACGAAGTTTATACCACACTAAAGCTAGTGTTAACTCATTCCATTTTACATGCTATTTGCAAGTCCATCATTTCCATACTCTATTATTTCTTTTCGGATAATATCTTATGGTGTTAACCTTGCCTCACGAAATCGTTACGAGAAGGATGTTGCCTAACATGCGGCACACGCTTATTCCTACCATGTCTCGGACGAAAAAGAATGCACTTATAAATTCCATTTCTTTGCCTAAGTTTAGACTCATTACTTTGATAATGTACCAAAATAGCTACATGCAACTAGCCTTCTAAGGTGGATAACTCGTTCAAATTCATGACATATTTCAATCTTGCCTAATGTTTCAAGAGATACTTTATCAAATGTATTTTTTTCCCAATTTCCACATGCATTAAAATTAAGCGTAAAAATGCAATTCCCTTTATGAACTAAGCGCGCCTAATCATTTCTTTATGCGGAAATAACTCGAAAGAACCTGGACTTGTGGGCTCGGGGAGATGTCCACTTGTATACTCGGAGGTGAACCTCCCGCAGTCGCACCTTGTGATCTTTTTGGGGCCATCGTAGGCGTAAATTCGGCTTCTGATTTGCCTTGGTGGTCTACGAAATGACTAGCCTCGGGATGCAGCCTTCCGACCTTTGTCTTTTTTCCCCCGTATGCGGAGGATTCCTTTGCGGGATGGCGCTTGCGGAAAAGGGCTTTAGGAGTCTTTTAGGGAAAACCCGGGTTGGCACGGAATTTATTCTTGGATGGCTTGCGGCTTTAAAAATCTTTTTGCGAAAGCCTTTTCGATGGGTCTTGTGGGGGACTTTACGGCTTCCACCCTCTCCTCTTCAAGTTCCGGGGAGGGGTATGAATGGGTCTTTTGGGGAATGTGGTGGGAAGGGGGCTTAAGGAGGCCCCCCCCCCTTACAAGCTTCTAAAGAAGCTTCAAGAAGCTTCGGAGCTTCAGCTGTGACGTCGAGGGGGGGAAAAGGAGTCGAATTCCAGTGTGGCGGCGGCGGCTGAGATGGCCTGGCGGGACTGAGGCGGCAGCTATGGCGGCTGGCGGACAGGGCGGACTGCAGCTCGGCGGCGTCGGCGACCTCCTCTCCACGGCGACCTCACCTCCCTCCTCACGGCCCGTCCTCCTTCCTTCACACAGCCTTGGGGGGTTTTTATAGGCATTGGGGGGGGGTGGGAAAGAGGGCCTCCACACACGTGGAGGCTCCCCCTCATGCAGTCCGTCTTTACTCCACCTTGGCCATCCCCCCCTCACTCCCTCTCCTCCAGCCATGCATCGGCTGGGGGGAAGGGATAATAATAAAAAAAATTTGCCTTGAATTTATCCTATTGCCCTTCCCAAGCGGTCGTTTCCTTGCGGTTTTTACGGTCTTCAACCCCGGCCTCTAACTCTCAACGTGGAGACCTCATTTTTAAGCGTGCATGGCGTGGATTAGGTTACAAATAATTACGAAGTAGGGAATACCCTTGCACAGGGTTTACACGGCGTGCGGAAAGTTAATATTTTGCGGTACGGGGTACGCGAAAATATTACAATATGCCATTTGAGTTTACCTGTGTTAGCTTCGAGATGTATCATATTTTGAAAATGATATACCCAAGAGTGTTTAGGACCCATTGTAGTTGGTTATTGGGAAAGATACCAAAGATCATGTTGACTCCAAGTCAAAATATGATCATAAGGACAACATGACCTATTTGAGACTAAAGTCCTACTTGAGTCGGCTTCACTTATCATGCAAGATTTCATTTACCAAGCCGGTCCTTGCAACCAAGCTTAACATTTCACATGTGCATCTTAAATCTACCTTTTTAGATGCATCCCCATTATATGGTGCAATTGAAGCTATCCATAATGCCATGCAAGTATTTCATGAGTTGATGATACATGCAGATCCCCCTTCATAAAAATTCATTCTAGTGCACTTATGCAATTCATAAGCCATGAACTAAGTATTTAAGTGGGGCTGTGCATGAGTTCATTGTAAATGTGAGTTAATTTGCACCAATGGTCTACAAGATACAATTGACCTGTATGGAATATTAATGTATAGTGGCAATCTATGATGCATTTGTGAAATTTTGAATCTAATACTTGGCTTAATTATCGCAACAACCCATAGATACTTAATCTATTCGCGGCAATTCATGGTTGTTAAACCTTTTCAACTACCTTTCAAGTTATGTGCGATGCAAAGTGTGACTTCTTCCTAACAATGTCCATGCTTAAATGTTCCATTCAAAATACTAGACATGATAGCGGTACCTGGTTTTGGAGTGTCAAATTAGTGTTTACGCCCACTAAACCATTCATGTTGATGGCGGCATCTTTGCTCTATCCTCCTTCCAAAGTATTGGTTTCTCGAGTTAATTGGAAGAGTTTACGCTTTGGTGCCATTTTGGAGCTTGGGATGTGTCCTTCACCACTCTTGAAGACTCCTTGGTGTGGGAGTTCCCTACACCTTATTTTGGCTTCCGCAATCTCATTGTCAACTAGAAGCAATCGATGGAGAGGTTATAGGGACTTAGGATGGGGAGGGAGGGTACTGGAGCCTTTGCTCAAGAAAGGAATTGTCCTTGGGCCTCCTCTCTCTCTCTCTCTCTCCCTCTCTTATTGTAGGTTTCCCTTCCTTCTCCTCTCTCTCTCTTTTCTCCACTACCTCTCCCTCTCCTTCTCTCTCTCTCTCTCTCTCTCTCTCTCTCTCTCTCAAGATTAGCAACAGGGGGGTAAAGAAGAATGACTTGTTACTGCTCAAGGGGGGGGGGAGGGGGGAGAATTATCCTATCTTTGCTGGGGGGGGGGGGGGGGGGGAGAAGAGAATTATCCTACCCCTTGAAGGAAAGGGGGGGGTTTTATAGGGGGAAAGAAGGTATTATTGGGGCAGAAGGCACCATGGTAAGGAGGCCTTAGCTCCACTCTACGGTCTTGGTGCTCCTTGCCATGCAGCATAACAGGAGGGGTAGTGGGGGGGGAAGGGGTTGGAGGTGGCATACGTGTGCCCCTCCCCCAAGCGCAATCATTGTCTTTGTGATCTTCCGCCTCCTCTGCCTGCCATGTCCACTTATTTCCCCTCACCCATGTCGGCTCCTAGTTAATCTCCCCCTCCCTCTACCAGCTAGCGGCGTTGACAGTGGGGGCAATGTAAAAATTTTCATTTTGATTTGTTAAAAAAGGGGGAGGGTCCTCATAGTGGTGATAGGATATTACATCCTTCTCCCCTCAAGGAATCGAGATGTCCTCATCTCGAAAGGAATTGGGAGTATTGTTGGTTGAGAGTACTCTCATCAATCCATGTGGCATCCTCTTTCATATAGTCCTTCCACTGGATGAGATACTCTTTGAGGATTCTACTCCTCAATCTTTTCCCCTGACTGTCTAGGATTCTATCTAGCCAAAGCTCAAGGACTCCTTGGCTTGGCATTACCACTTGATGATCATTGAGTATATGGCTAGGATTGGATACATATTTCTTTAGTAGCCTACCATGGAATACATTGTGAACCTTTATGTTCTTAGGGAGTTGGAGTTTGTAGGCACTTGGCCCTAAGCACTTGATTATCTTATAGGGTTCTCAATACCTTGGACTTAGTTTTTAAATTCTCCTAGTGATAAGAAACTCTTCTTGGGTCGTACATGAATAAAGCCCATATCTCCTTCTTTGAAGAGTCGCTCTTGTCTATTTAGATCTGCATAGGCTTTATGTCTTTCTTTGGTGGCTCTAATGTCTTGTCTGATGGCCTTGACTTGCTCATCCATCTCCTCAAGAATTTTCTTGGAAGCTTCTACCCTCAAGATAGGATATGAGAAGTTCACTGGAGTATGGTAATCATGCCCGTACAATGCTTGAAAATGTGTCATTTAAATGCTTTGTTGGTAGAAAGCATTATAGGCAAACTCCACCAACGGTAAATATTGGATTGATTTCTTGGGTT